>NW_023144621.1:1544720-1710488 GCF_012932325.1 Thrips palmi | reverse complement strand
TGGCCCCCGGTCTGCATTGGCCGGAGGGGCGAGAACAAGTCATTACGCTGGAGGGCGGGGGGGGGGGGTTTCAAACACAAAAATTGTATCATTTTTTGGGAAAACGAACCCCCCACCGCTGCACGCCGTCCCGGGCCCCGCCCCCAGGCGGCCTCCCCGGGCCCCCCAGCGCGTCCTCCGGGCGTCCGCGCGCCGCGGCCAGCCCCGCCTGCTTGCGCTGCAGCTCGCCGCGCCACTGCCAATGCAGCGCTGGGATGGCCGCGTCCGCCACCGCGGCCAGCTCGGCCAGCGCCGCCTCTTCCTGCCGCACCCACTCCTGCAGCGGCGCCGCCTCCTCCGCGCGGGCCTTCTTCAGGCTGCAGACGGAGTGCTCGTCCACGCAAAGCTGTGAAGCCACCCTCTTGCACTGCCGGCACCAGAGCTGGGGAAGTGAGGTCGCAGCAGGCCTGGCAGAAGCCACACGATTGACGAGTTTGTACAATATGGTGCGTGCTCCTACGCAGTTTTAACCTTCTTGGCGATAAGCATTGCCGCAGTGCACGGCCCGATCCTGCTGCACTGCACGCCAAGAAGACCGTGTCGAAATCCAGTTGGTTGTACCAGCTCAAAACAGGTCGGAAAGTGAGCGGATGGCCTGGGCTCGCTCTGCTGATCCCGAAAATACACTCGTTCAGCTTGCTGGGCCGCTTTAGCGTGCGCGAACGGAGCTCCCGGACTGGGCATGTCTCTGTGGACCGTTTGGGATCCACGTGCCAGTACCAAATTCATCGTACAAGGTCCGTTTAAAAAGTAACTTGCGTCTTGCGTACTTCCCGTCCGCGAACACGAGTTCCCCGACGGTCGTGAATGGCAGATCTCAACAAGACACGCTTGCATTGTTTTCGTCTTAAAGCGAAAGAAACTAAAGCAACGCATCAGCTTCGCTCAGCTGGCTTCGCAATCGCGGAACGCATCCTTCACACTAAATTACTAAGTAGGTTTTTCTGCGCGCCAATGCACGAAATTTAACAAGCACTTCGTAACGCACGAATTTGTGCGCGACAATGCACGATTTCGTGCGCAAGTATGCAGAAAATCGTGCATTTTCGCGCACAAATTAGTGCGTTACGAAGTGCATGATTAATTTCGTGCATTTGCGCGCAGAGAAGCCCACATAGTAATTAAGTGTGTTCGATTCTGCCAGAGGTTTGTAAGGGCACACGGTTTGGCTGCTTTAAGACAAGTCGACGCGTCGGCGTCCTAATAGGATAATCCTAGCTGCCTGAGTAGATCCAAGACAATCCTAACTGTTGATGTAGATTCAAAACTACCCTCACTACTCATGACGCAAAAAGCGGTCTTTTATTAATATCCGTGACTTGATAAAATTACAGGCCGAAGGGCTTGTGAAAAAGTCTCATCCTTACATGTAAATACGTGGACATTCAATTTCAGAGATTTACAGTGAAGTTAGTTCTTTAACACTTTTAGGTATACTGCAAACCTAACTGTCTACTAAGTACACACTTACAAATGCATGCTTGCAAGTACACACTAACAAACGCATGCTTGACGCATGGAGTTATACGGCGTCAAGCATGCGTTTGTAAGTGTGTACTTGGCCAAGCATGCGTTTGTCAGTGTGTACTTGGCCAAGAATGCGTTTGTAAGTGTGTACTTAGTAGACAGTTAGGTTTGTAGTGTACCTCTGCAGTTACGACAGTTCGAGATCTGCACTGACAAGATTGTCTTGGGTCTGCTGACCGTCACGATTATTCATTCTATTGAGACGCGTTGAAGTGCTGAATGGAATGTTGACTTACACGCTGCACGCTTCAAGGAGACTATAGTTGTCCGCTAATTTCTCGGGCCATGACTTGAAGATCTAAACATAAAAACAAACGAAGTCTACAATAAGGGCAGTGCTCTGCGTTATGATTCGTAATATCAGTGACAGCCCTAAATTTAAACAATTACTATTGTTATTATTATTATTATTATTATTATTATTATTATTATTATTATTATTATTATTATTATTATTTTAATTAAATTATTCTTTCAAATATACTTTTGCACTGTTATCAAAAAATGTAATAACATTTTCATTCTCAGCAGACCGTGCCCCACCCTCCCTTAAGTTACACTTCCGCAGGCAAGGAAAATTTGGCAACACGCTCCTAGAAGCGTACTTGTGAGCACACGCCGAGGAGGTGTGTACTAAAGTGACACTGTTGAGTTTGCAGAGTTGTTGAAGAAAGAAGAGAGAAACACATACAAGTAGGCATGGACACTAAGCGATCTATTCGGTCTACGGAAACGGAAACTCACTTTTGCAGACTCTCAGGCCCGGACTGGCCCGGGCCGCGGGGGTGCGATCGCGCCCGGGGCCTCACGCGAAGCGCGGGGCCTTTCGGCCGCAGGCCACGTGGCCTTTTCACCGCGGGGCCTTCTTGGCCGCGGCAAAGTCGCGGTCATTAACTATCTATGTACTTAAATCGCGGGGGCAACTACTTCAAAATTTTTTTGTTCACAGGATTCTTTAAAAGTAGGGATTTTGTGAAGATTTCTCAGGATTTCGCGTCAAAATTATGCCGGATTCCGCGAGATTTTACCAGATTTCGAATGTCTTTCTCGAAATTTCTACCGATTTTAAGCAAGATTTCGCCAATAATATTACGTGCGCTCAGGATTTCGCGAGTGGTTGGCCCTCAAATACAATTGCTTCTGTTAAAAACAACGTTGTTTTTTCATTGTTAATTTAAAACAGTGGACGCATATCGGAAAATGGGGGCCCTTGACGGCACACTGCGACCGGGGCCCTGACATAGCCAGTCCGGCCCTGAGACTCATGTGAATGTGATAAGTATTGAAGAAGGCTTTCTCGATTCATTTCAAATTTTAACTACACTCTAAATATGGGGAGGCCTTTGATGGGCAAGAACGGGGCGGCCCCGGCCAAAACTGTTTTGGCACTTGTCTTACAGTATCCTACAGGTCCCATTCCAGTGAAACAATTTTCGATTTTAGACCCATCGCTCCACCCTACTGCACATGAACAATGATGGAAAAGGGAAGTTGACAGACTGCATGATTGAGCAACTAAATGTATTCCCCACGGGGGTAGATGCGCCATCCCCCCCGACGCAAGAGGATTTTTGAGAAGAAAGCAGAAGTGCATATCTCAAGCAGAGGTCTCAGTAGACAAGAACAACCAAATACTGAGAGTTCTGTACGTACCTGAATGCTAGATCGGTCAGAAATAAAAGAAATGTTGTAACCAAGCTCATCGCTGACAATGAACCGAACTGTGTGGTAATACCTGAAAATTGGCTTAGAGAGGAAGAAGCTGAGCTTTTTTGGCTGAGCGATAGCGAAGCCCGTTACTCAGGTGGGGTTGAAAAGTTTTGTCTGTCTGTCTGTGTGTCTGTCTGTCAGCACTACTCCTCCTGAACGGCTCGGCCGATCTGGCTGAGATTTTGCACACTTTTTGGGTATATCCTTGGCTCGGCACACGCGAAATTTCTCTATCCTAGCTCAACTGGTTCAGTTTTTATAGCCGAAAAACACCTAAAAAACGGCGAAAAGTCGAGTTTTCTGCCGGCAAATGCCTTCTGCCTTGAAGAAAGGGGGGTCAGGGGGGCAGAGCCCTCCAGCCCCGGCTAGTTGAAAAGTAACAAGGGTAGAGATCGTTTTATCTGTGGATGAAGCAACTCTATCTGGAATGAAGGGGGGTCTGCGGGCTGCGGGGCGGAGCCCCCCAGCATGCAACAATTTAGAAATAACCGACGATGGGCAAGCCAAGGCCTGCCGAAGGCAGGCTAGCGCCGCAGGCCAAGGTAGGTACGCAAGGCGCGGATTGGAGGAACAGGCAGCGAGACATCGCGAAGCCTGTTACGACAAGACGCGGTCTGGCGTAAACCTACCTTGTACTATAGTGGACTTCAAGAAAGTTGCCTGTACTACAAGAAAGGGCCGAAGGGGTGGAGGTGTTCTAGTGTTAATAAGGAGTGATCTCGATTGTGATACTGAAGATATGCGGAAAAAAAGTGTTATCTCTACAGACTTTTGTGTTTGAACTAGCAGCTGTTGGACTAAAATTCAAGAACTGTGAATGTGTGACCAAGGGAGTGTACAGATCGCCATCACCAATCAGTAGAAGATGACCAGCCGAGTCAAGTGCTCTAATGTTAAATGTGGAAAATTAATTTACGATTATCTGCAAAAGTCTGTCAAGTGTTCTAAATGTCATCACTGGACACACTTGAAATGTACGAACGTGTCGGTGGAATTAATCTCTAGAATTGCAAAAGGTCTAGAAGAACACGTTTGTGACACATGCACACCGGCCAGCGTGACAGGTGAGGTTATGGTAGACGCAACTTCAACCATCAATGAGCATGCCAGCTCAGATCAGCTGGTGAATGATAATGTTTTGAATGAAGATACTGATTTAACAACCTCACAAGATTTGGACTCGTCTATCGAATCAGTAGCTACGACAGTGGAGGCTGAGAATTTCCATAGACTAACAACTAGCTTGATAGAGCATATCATAGAGCACTTCAAAGAACTGTCAAAAGTCTCACCGGGAGAATAGAGATTCTTGAAAATAATAACAAGCAAGAGACAGTAAAGTCAGGTGGAATAGGAAGAAAAATCTATACCAGAAGGAAGAGCTGTTAGAAGTGCTAGTGTTAGGTTAGATAAATCTGACATCATGAACCCTAACAATTTGCAGCAAGTGAAGATCAATGACGACAGTGGGGCTATCCATCAAAAGAACTTCAGGACCAACTGTATTACCATGAAGTGTGGAAACATTTTTAGCCTACCTGACTCCCTGACTCTAAAGCAATAGCACACTGCATCGGAGCTGACTGCCTTATGTCTGACGGAGTGGCGGCTATTGTCAAGTCTAAATATAGAGTTAACACCCTCTTATTACGTCAACAAGTAACTTTAGGCAAATCAACACTTACGAAAGAAAAAAAAACAAGACTTTTGTGCACCTTGCAACTTAAGACCTCACATATGAGAAACCAAAATGGAAGCATTTCCGAAATGCTGTAATTGATCTAAGAAATGTATGCCAGAGTAATGATATTGAGGAAATTAATATTCCAAAAATTAGTGCATGCCTTGACCAGCTACATTGGCCCAAATTTATGAGATGATTGAAGAGTGTCTTTGGCAATTCTCCAGTAAAAGTAGTTGTTTGGTACCTCGGCAAAAAGGAACAACTCAAGTATAACCAGTCAATAAAGAATAAGAGGGCCAAACTAATCAATATTGATGTGATACCTGAAACCTTTGTTATTGGCGACAGTCATACTAGGGATTTAAGCTGGATCATAAAAGATCTCTATTGATGCAGCTGTAATTAGTAATAATTAGAGGGATCAGGGCCGGACTGGCTATGTCAGGGCCCCGGTCGCAGTGTGCCGTCAAGGGCCCCCATTTTCCGATATGCGTCCACTGTTTTAAATTAACAATGAAAAAACAACGTTGTTTTTAACAGAAGCAATTGTATTTGAGGGCCAACCACTCGCGAAATCCTGAGCGCACGTAATATTATTGGCGAAATCTTGCTTAAAATCGGTAGAAATTTCGAGAAAGACATTCGAAATCTGGTAAAATCTCGCGGAATCCGGCATAATTTTGACGCGAAATCCTGAGAAATCTTCACAAAATCCCTACTTTTAAAGAATCCTGTGAACAAAAAAATTTTGAAGTAGTTGCCCCCGCGATTTAAGTACATAGATAGTTAATGACCGCGACTTTGCCGCGGCCAAGAAGGCCCCGCGGTGAAAAGGCCACGTGGCCTGCGGCCGAAAGGCCCCGCGCTTCGCGTGAGGCCCCGGGCGCGATCGCACCCCCGCGGCCCGGGCCAGTCCGGGCCTGAGAGGGATATAGCTAAGTCGGATAATATCTGTAAATCTACAAGGAATCTAATCAACTCAGTATGAGCGGAACAAGCGAGTTCTGACTTGGAAATACGGGGGAAACCCTGTACCGATGAAATGTTAATAGCGGAAGAATTTGATAATAATTTTTTGAATATTCCAAAAAAAGATTACAAGTGAGTTACCTAAGGTCGAATTTGAGTCGATTAAGGTCTCGCGAGTAGGAGGCTCGGTTTTTAAAAGGGACACGGATGAAGCAGAAGTGCTCAAAATCATAAAATTCTCAAAAAAATTTCAATACAAAATTCTGTAACATGGTTACGCAGTAATTTCCACTACAAATGTTACAGAATTTTGTATCAGCACTGATACAAAATTTTGTATCACGCGTTACGGTAAACTGTTTCCCGGTTACAGAATTCTGCAATGCAAAAATCAGAAAAATTTGTCGTTTTATAAACAAAATTTGAACTTCAACGATCTTTCATTCCTACACATTCGCTCCGTCGCTCCTGTACTCCCGAACACCCGGAGAAACCGAACTGCGTTCTCCAGAACCGAACCCCGGTCCCCCGGATTGCCAGCTCGGCATGCTACCGCTTGCGCCACCGCGCCGTATGAGGAGGCACGCCTCAGACTGTCGATGACACCGAGCGGGCACGCTGCACGCCCAGGTAGTGGTGGGAAACGAGCCCTGCGGCGCGACAGTTAGAGTTCCTGGCCCGAAGCTTCTAAAGTACCACGCCCCACGTTAGGACTTTTCGCCCGATCAATTGTGATGTTAAAATTAAGCTCGGAATTTGACTTTAAATTTGCGTTATTAATTTTTGCATCACCCGATATGTAAACTTGTAACGATATGTTACGGTTTTCTGTATCAGTTACAGTTATTTGCATAAAGATCGCATTTTTACATGGAACTATATCACTGATTGTGAATATTGAAACGAAAAGTACAGAATTTTGTATCAGTTTTAGAATTTTGAAGCACTGATTCGTAAATTCGTAACATTCTTGACGTGATACAGAATTTGGGATCAAGGATACAAATTTTTGTATCCGACTGACGTGTTACAGAATTTTGTATCAAGATCGTTACAAAATCCTATATTATTTTTTAGAGTGTATAAGAACTCTAGCGGCCTTGACGAAATTTCCAATTCAATGGTTAAGTCACCAAAAAATGTTATTACAAAGCCTCTAAGTCATGCAATCATGCAATGAATGTATCTATGTCTACGGGCGTCTTTCCAAGCTCTTTTAAAATATCAGTAGTCAAGCCTCTACAGAAGGATAAGAAAACCCTGCCCTCTAATCACCGCTCTGCTTTCTGGAAGGTCTATGAAAGAGAGTATCTAGAAAGAGTGATGGGATTCCTGCATAAAAACTGGATCCTGTCACCAAAGCAGTTTGGGTATTGAAAGGGCCTATCTTGTATTGATGCAGCCATAAGTCTGAATGATCATGATTCTCAATGTACGACCAGGGAGGAAATCTGCCAGGCAATCGTTCAAGATTTATCCAAGGCATTCGATTGTGTAAATCATGAAACTCTCCTCACCATAATTGAAAGGCATGGAATCAGAGGAATTGCAGGAGAGCTACTGAACTCCTATTTGTCTCACAGAACTCAGGCAGTATCGATAACAGACAAGCAGACAAAAAAAAAAGCTCTATACTCTGAGTTCAAAGTTGTTACGGAGGGTGTGCTCCAGGGATCTCTCTACGGACCCTTTTTGTTTCTTATCTATATAAATTGTATCCAACTTATTCTGGAGGAGCTAAATTGTGAATGTGTTCTCTATGATGATGATGCAACCATAAATCTTAATGGTAAATGTATTCAACTCCTGCGTGAAAGGGCAACCTTGATCATCAATACTATCTATGATCTTTTGCCGTCTCTAAACCTTGCTCTCAATCTGAAAAAAAAAACTACATAATTTTTAATCATAGGGTTGTTGATTTATATATTTATGTTAAGAATGTTAAGATTCAGCCAGTCTCCACTACTTAGTTTTTGGGCCTAACCCTCGCCTCAGAAATAGGTCTTGGAAACCTCACATACAGAGTGTTACAAAGAAACTAAATGAGAGCATATTTATACTTAGACAAACTAGGTTGGCTCTAGGAAAAAAGTCCAATCTACTGGTCTTCAATGCATTTATTCAGTCACATCTGTTCGATGGAATTGTTGACTGGGGATCCGAGGAAAGAAACGCTACCATGACTTACAATCTTCTTACTACGCAGAAAAGAGCCGTTAGAATGCTAAATGGAATCTGGGACAAAAGGACTTCCTGCAGGGGTCTTTTCAAAACAGATAAAATGCTGACCCTTGCACTTTTAATACCCTCAAGCCATATTGGCAAAAAAGAACTTTGCCCATGAAACTTGTGAATCCCAGCATGACTATGATACTAGGAATAAATGTAATCTGCAAACAAAGGAAAGGACACTGCAAACTGAATGGAAAGACATTACGCCAAAATGTGGCGGGACAAAAAGTCTCGCCACATTTTGGCGATACTTTCATGTCTCGCCACAATATGGTCAGATTCAAATGTCTCGCCAATTTATGGCGAGACTTTTTTGTCTCGCCAAAATATGGCCCAAAATTATTTAAATAGGGTAGGCAATGCATGGATTCATAGCAAAATACATAAACTACTGCATTATTCACAAAATTCACGAGAAATCATTTCTGATCACCACTCATAGTTGTTTGACCCACTGGGGACTCTCAAGAGTAACGCTGTTTGTTTCGCTCATAAACCAAGAGGTGCGTCTTCACATAACAGGGCCGCTCACATTCAGTTTCATTGAAATCAGATTGTACTCACAATAATCACAGTAGCACTGTGGCTATGAAGAAATTTGCAGGCAGGTTGAGAGTTGATTCATCCAATAAAGATTGTCTACAAACATGTAGCTTTGAGTACTGTACAACTTAGCCCAGAGAACAGATGGTGCAGACTGTTGATGAACTTAACATTTTGACAGTTCTCCTTTTTCACACGCAGTTTGACAATAGCTCGAACGATTAAAAGACATCTTCGCAAACAGATAACCCATCAATAAAATTAAGTTTTTTCTAGTTTGGAGCGATGACGACTGTTGCCAACTGGGTTATCTGTTCGCGAAGATGTCTTTTTATCGTTCGAGCTATTGTCAAACTGCGTGTGGAAAAGGATAATTGTCAAAATGTTTAGTTCATCAACAGTCTACACCATCTGTGCTCTGGACCAAGTTGTACAGTACTCACAGCTACATGTTTGTACACAATCTTTATTGGATGAATCAACTCTCAACCTGCCTGCAAATTTCTTCATAGCCACAGTGCTACTGTGATTATTGTGAGTACAATCTGATTTCAATGAAACTGAATGTGAGCGGCCCTGTTATGTGAAGACGCACCTCTTGGTTTATGAGCGAAACAAACAGCGTTACTCTTGAGAGTCCCCAGTGGGTCAAACAACTATCAGTGGTGATCAGAAATGTTTTCTTATGAATTTTGTGAATAATGCAGTAGTTTATCTATTTTGCCATGAATCCATGCATTGCCTACCCTATTCAATAATTTTGGGTCATATTTTGGCGAGACAAAAAAGTCTCGCCATAAATTGGCGAGACATTTGAATCTGACCATATTGTGGCGAGACATGAAAGTATCGCCAAAATGTGGCGAGACCTTTTGTCTCGCCTCTCCAGAGGCGTAAAGTCTGACCTTTGGATTTGTAGTGGAGATACTAGGGGAAGCTCTGTATCAACCTTTAATAAACTTCCTAAGGAAATCAGGGAAATTGAAAATTTGAAAAGCTTTAAAAAAAGTCTCAAAAAATATCTTATTGACAGAAAGTGTTACAGTCTGAAGGAATTCGTGGAGTGATTTTACTCTATTATGTATTTGAATCTGTTGCAGTAACTGCTCATTTCTTTGTACCTGCGATGTGAACTCGTTTACTATGTGAACGAATAAAGTATCTTATCATTTCAAAACATTGAACTGTGGAATGAAGGGGGGCCCTTGCCGATTTAGGTGTTTAATAGATTGACGACTTTGAGTAACCGAAGTTTGACAAAAGTTGAAAAGGCTTGGCGCGCGGGTAGCTTTAAAATATTGCTGACCCACAATTGATTCCAAAAATCAATTGTGGGCTAAAACAGACTGTTTATAAGACGTCCGTAGCTCGGTAAACGAGGACGACAGACGGGGCTACTATGCTGCAAAACGTCGGCAAGGAACAATATTTAAACGCCTCAAATCTACTTTGGCTACTTGGTCAATTTTATCATTTAAAATATTGTTCAAAAGTGACCCACAATTAAATCAAAACCTTAGGAAAACGACCCTATGAAATTGAACGTGTGAATTTTGCCCGAGGGGGTTATGGGATATGCACTGCCAGAACCACTGACCGACCCGACTATTACGTCCATTACGCCTCAAAACTACCGGTACTTTTCAGCTCAAAATGACCCAATCCAACCCAACTATTGATAAAAATGTATGGAATTTCGCCTGTTCTACTACTTTTCCGCTCGTTAGCAATAAGTTATTCCCGCGACTCCTGAAACGGAAAGAAGAAGAACTCAAGTAAGTGCACAACTTCCGTCCCCCCGCCTGAGGGGGAGGTGGGGGGGAGACGGCTGCCCCTTGAAACTCCTCCTCGCGCGTGGGGACGGAAGTTGTGCACTTACTTGCGTTCTTCTTCCTTCCGTTTCGAGAGTTGCGGAAATACCATGTTACGCAGAGAGCGACCCGACAATTTCTCGAGGGGAAAGCCTCCTCGATGACGCCCTGTAGAGTACTTCGGAGAAAACCTTGACAGGAAGTCAGCGACACAACGGGAGAAACAAAAGAGCGTGGCGCTGCCGTGCTGAGCGGTGGTGGGAGCCGGAATCGGCAGAGTGGGGGTAGCATGCGCGCGCCGCCTACACCCCCACTCTGCCGATTTCGACCCCCACCACCGCTCAGCACGGCAGCGCGACGTTCTTTTGTTTCTCTCGTTCTGTCGCTGACTTCCGGTCTAGGCTTTCTCCGAAGTACCCTATTTGAGTGCCCCTGCAGGAGTTCGAGTATTTCCCGGTGGACTCACCTTCTTGTCGAGCGGGCACTCCCAATGGTCCAGCTGCCGCAGACACTTCAAGCAGAAAGAGTGGCCGCAGGGAAGGACCTTGGGCCGCCGGTCCGTGGGATCGAACCGCTGCCTGCAAACGTTGCACTCCATCTGCGCGGACGAGAGAGCAGTTGTTGTTGCAAGCAGTCAGCTAACTCATACTCGCATTTGGGATTCGTGGAAGTCTTAGTCAATGGTGCAAAAACTGGATGACATAGGAGAAACCTTGGGGGGTGAGCCTTTTACACTTGATTCCAAGCGTTACGCTAGCCAATGAGGTACTTCAATGAGTCTTGAACCGGAAGGAAAATAACGTAAGAACTAAAACCAGCTTCTGCAGAAGCTGTTTAGAGGACTTTCTTTTGTTCTTCTCCTTCTTCTTCCGTTTCAAGATTCATTGGAGTATCCCCATGCCCAATAAGCGTAACGTGAAAGTTCACATCATTAACACTCATGTTAAATAAGTTAACGAAACGCGTTTCGCGTAACGCGTTACGCTAGCTCGCATCCCCCGCACCCCAATGCTCCTCAGCGTTACGCAGACCCCACTCCACCCCTCAGGACGCGTTACGAAATGTGTTGAAGTTTGGAGGTAATCCAGACCGGTAGTCAGCGACAGAACGGGAGCAAGCGTCGCGCGGCCGTGCTGAGGAGTGGAGGGGCTGAAACTAGCTGACTAGGAGTAACGTGAGCATGTTGCTCTTTTGTTTCCGGCGTTCTGCTCCTGACTTCCGGTCTAAACTTCCTCTTAAGTACCCCATAGGGTACTCCAATGAATCTTGAAACGGAAGTCAAAGAACAAAGTAAGCCCTAATAACACCATCTGCGCATGCGTAGGAGCTGTTATTAGGATTGGCTTTTGATCTTCTTCATCCGTTCAAAGATTCATTGGACTTCCCCATTAAAGGACGTGCCGTCAAGTAAGCATTCGTACAGTTGATGAAGGATCGTCTTATTGATGCAGTGGGAGACGGCTTGAGTGGATCGTGTCACTTTCGTTCGGTGCCTTACGATCCGTTACGGTGAATCTACAGTAGGGCCGCTATCCGATGTCGCGTTGATTCCACTGTTAAAAAATTTTGCTGAAAATTCAGACTTTTTTGACTGAAGTAAATATGCAGAACATCCTACTGAAAATTCAGACTAAATCCTGGTCTGAAATTTTCAGACTTACACAAGTCTTAACCTTTCAGACAGGTCGTAGTCTGAAAAATTCAGACAAAATTGTCTCAATTACTAGATTGTTTTGTCTGAAAGTGGCAGCAGGAAAATTTCCCGTAACTCGGTGAAATGATAATGTTCGCATCCGAACCTCAAAGGAGAGACGTTCTCCAAGGAACCGTCTAGGTAAAAAATTGAGTGTAGGTCAATGTCCCCGATGTGGGACTCTTCCCTGCACTCATCTGGAGCTGGCATGACGCACCCTAGGGAACGACGGCACGGAGCCAACCGCGAGAGGTAACTTCAAATGTCAATTGTTAAACTCGCGCGTTTGCTACAGATATAAATTTGGTATGGGAGCGTGTGTTTCGTCATAGCCAATAGAGTGATGGCCATTTCGGGTTAAAAATATTAAAAATTTAACAGAATAAAACGTTTTTAACAACAGCAGGCTCTTTACCGCCACTGGCGCCACCTAGCGGAGAGAAAAATGCTTTCGTTTTGTCTGAAGTCCCCGAAACGGAGTCGGATTAAATTGAATGTAAGACTGATTGTGAGTTAACCCAATGTTAGGTTGGAAGAAAGTTGTCCGATTTTCTCTTATGTTTGAACATATTTCAGAAAGTAGTCTGAATCCGAAATTCAGACTCTTGAGGTCTGGGAAGTCTGACGCAAGTTCATATGAATTTTGAGAATGAGTACAAATATTAAGACACTTCGAGTCTGAACCAAGCTTTCAGACAAAGCGTTTAAGAACTAAGACAAAAACTCTGATTTTTCAGAATTTAGTCTGATTTACAGATTCAGACCGCTAAGTCTGACAAAATTGGTCTGAATTTTCAGAATTTTTTTAACAGTGTCCCGTTCAAACGAATGCTGCGTAACATTCGTGGGTTCGCGGTGAACCTCACCTTATTCAGCCGATACGTAACAGCAACTCAGTGAAGAAGCACCATCGGAGGGTTCGAGGAACAAGGTGAATAAGCTTCGCGAGATCTGTTTCGTCAAGCCAAGCCGTTGCCCGTTGTACACGTACCTTGCTCAAGTCCGACTGCGGTCCCGATGTTCTCTCCGGTGACGCCGAAACGGTTCTCGGCTATACTGCAGCTTAATACGCCGCTCTCTCGGTGGTCGATTGGAAATCAGAGCTCACGGCACAGCCCTCTTCGGGCAAGATCTGGATCAGAGCGCATGGATGAAAATTAAGCTGTACGACATGGTGTCGTCATCAATCTGCAACTGCATTTGTCAAGAAGAAGAAACGAGAGTTTCTGTGCGGCAGCACATGCGGGCTTGAACACACTCCAGCATTCTTTCTTCTTCCCAGTCCTGGATTCTGGGGAAACTCAATAGGGTACTTCGGAGAAGAGCTGGACCGGAAGTAGAGCAGAAATCAAGAAGAACAATCCACGGACTTGAATGAGAATGTAACTCTGCGGAAGCGGCGGAACGGCGACGCAGACGCTCATTCCCCCAAATTCGCATACTTTGTTCTTCTCGATTTGTTCCCCACTTCCGGTCCAGCTCTTCTCCGAAGTACCCCGCTCCGCACGACACTTCGCCAGTCACCTACAGGGGTGAGACATAAATCGGTTGTCAGGAACGCTATCCGACATAGCCGATAACTCGATCAAGGTGTTCGATATAAAGCGTTTGACGACGTCGTTCAATTGAAGTACGCTCTGAGGGAGGAAAGGCAGAGGGGAGGGAGTGGACGCTCACGGTGGACGCACACATCAAAGTGAATTACACTCTAAATGTCTTACGAAGAAATTTCCCATAATACGAAGGAAATGGCGCAAGCATAATACGAAGGTGGTTTTTCTTCGTATTACGAAAGTTTTTCTTTGTATCTTACAATGAAACAGCTAAAAAGATTCGTATTACGAAGGAATATTGCTTCGTATTATGCTTGCGCCGAATTCACTGTAACATACGAATAACATAGGTCAATTTTCACTGTAAGACATTTAGAGTGTAGCTAATCCTTGGAATGCTCAAAATAAACTATTCAGCGCACAGAAGAAACGGGACCTGGTTTTCTTAGGAACTCCCTGAAAAATCTCCTGTCTATACCATAACCTCCCTGGGGAAACTAGGTACCGTTTTTTACCGTGCGTGCATCAAGCTGGTTGAAGTTGCGTGAACCGCAGACCCACCTTTAGTGTGTAATCCAGCCGACCTCTTGGAGGGCTGAGTTCGTCGCGCCCTGGCTGCGGTGGTTGCGTCACGCAGGAGTGCCGTCCGTCGAACGCGTAACGACAAACACACTAGCGCAAAGAGGCACACAACTCGCAGCGCCTTGAAAACTGCACCCGGAGTTCGGTGTCTCTACTCTACAAATCAAAGAGTGTACATGGTACGCTCTAACTGGAGCATGCCTGCAAGCACGCTCTAACTAGCGCATGCCTGCCAGGCATGCACTAACTAGTGCATACATGCCATGTACACGCTAACTGAAGCATACATTTACTGCATAAGGGATAGGGAGTTTTCTGCATCAGGAAGCGTGTACATGGCATGTATGCTCTAGTTAGTGCATGCTTGGCAGGCATGCGCTAGCTAGGGCGTGCTTGCAGGCATGCTCCAGTTACAGCATACTATGTACACTCTTTGATTTGTAGAGTAGGAGCACCAATCACGCGAGTGAAAAGCGCGCCAAAAGTCGCTCGTCTCAGCGGGACTCTGATCTCGGCTGGCTTACGCACCGACACGCACTGCACTGCCGTGTGTCGTCGCACCGTCCGTCGCGCCGCGGCAGATGAGGCTCGCCGGCCGGCGACACTGCTGGCGATACCCCGCTCCCCTCTTGCCTCACGAGAAACACTACCTCCATGCTGACGATGTGGAAGCTTTCAGGCCGGCCGCGAGGAGAAGGGGCAGGGGGGGGGGGGGGGGGGGGCACCGCTGAGTCAGCAACGTCGCGACGACGTCCGCTGGCGAGTCCCGACCCAGGGGCAAACAACTTCGTCTAAACTTGTACACCGGTATTTTAAAGTCACGTTTTTTCATTGTTATTCCAACGTTATTTCGCGCTATTTCACGAAAAATGAAGTTGTTCGCTCCTTGGTCCCGACGGGTGCACTGTCGCGAACCCTGCTTCAGTACTAGCCAGGGTATGGCAAGTCTTCAGAGAAGGCCTATACCCTTAAATCGGCTGTGACGTAGAGGGTCGCCCCAGTACTGGCAACCTAAAATAACTAACACAATGTTTTTGTTTCTTTTAAAGTCTCTTTGAGAAGCATTGAAGCCATAATATTTATTTTAGACGGCTACTGCATTAAAAGCAAAGATACTCTGAAAATTCCAAGCTGCAAAAACATGATGTTATTTTTGTTGGAAATGTAAAAATTTGGGCCCTCAGCAGACGAAATCCAGTAGCTAGCAGACGGATTTCACATTCAGTTCTTGTTTTCTTTCTGGACTTGGTGCAGATTGTCAGTGTATTCATTTTTCTGTTTAATCGATAACAAAATTGTAATCAACTAAACAGAAAAATGAATACATTTACAATCTGCACCAAGTCCTGAAAGGGTGTTCTGATCCCGGGGAGGTGGTCAAGAGGCGGTTGCCACGAATAATAACAATAATAATGAAAGATGATATCAGATCAAATAATACACAATTGTTCATGTAAATTAAATATATTTCACAAAATTGCACATAACACCAGCGTCCTTCAGGGCTGACCAGTTCGAAACTCTTGGCTGTGAAATCTTCTGTACTTTTTTGGGCAAAGTCTTGCTCCGTGCTGACTCTGTCTTCTTGGCCAGCATAATTTGCAATCAAATTTTCTGCTCGAACTGAACCTGTCTCAACAGGCTCTTCTGCAGCAACACCAGGTACACTGGAATATGGCACTTCAATGCAGGCAGACCCTGAAGCAGCTTGTGAAGGACCCCTGTGAAAAAAGATATGAAGTCATGACAACGACAACTCAGACATTGGACCCATCACATTATCATTGACAATGTCAACAATTTTAGTGACATCATATCCTAATAACTCTTCCTTTTGCCACAGTTAATTAAATTTAGAAAAATGTAAAATGCCCAACCAACAGATAACGTTGCAACACTTAGAGTAGGAGGCTTTTAAAAAAAAAACCCTTTCAATTGGTTTGCCTTTCAAGGTATTGCCTTTCGAACTTCATGTTCAGCTCTTAACTATGTTAAACTTTCTATTTAAAATGAATTTTAATAGTGGGATTCAATACAAAGAAAGTAACATTCTCAGTTTAAATGCATACAGCAAAGCAGACGCCAATGTTGATTCAAGTCCTGTCTAAACAACTCCACCCCCCCATTTCATAGAAAGCAACAGCTGAAACACAGCCCTTGGAATTGTAACATTTATTATGAAGGGAAATTGATTTGTTTGTTTGTTTATTTCATCAACCATTCTTTAGAGTACAGTATTGCGCACTTAAATATAAATTAAGTGATTTAAGAGAACGTACCCAATTTGTCGGCCACCATCAGCTCGAGGGGGTGTCACGTTCCCAAGATATCAGACACTGCTTTAAATTATAAGACGTGGCATGGTGTTCTTCCAAAACATAGCAAGGGTGAAATGGTCTCAACGCACTTCCATCTTGAGTAATTCAATCTGCAGAATATTCTGAAGTTTGGGATTCCCACTGAGTCGCAGCATGTCGAAGCCATATGTAATACCTAAGACAGAGAGAAACGTCAGTAAAGCATTCACAAAGGAAAAAGAGATATCTGGTAAAATCGTGAGATGATCAGTTCACTGCATGAATGTCCACAGGTTTAGATTCAGTTGGAATTTTTGACGAGAGCCGGCACACCTTTGGGGTTTAACCCCGAACACCTACCTTCTCGGGTGGTTTTCCGGAGAGTTCTTGAGCTTGTGCGTTTGATTGGTGCTCGCAAATCCACGAACAGAATATTTTACGACAATAGCCATGCTCTCAGATACAAATTATGAGGAAAATACAGGAAAAATCAAATTTATGCACAGAACCAGCCGGGCCAGAGAGAGCAGAAAGGGACAACCAGGTCTATTTTCACCAACTTTCGAGGATAACATTTGGAATATTTCAAACTGCTATCTAGGTAAAACTCGGTCGCTAAGAGACTCAGTTTCAAACAGAATCATCGAAATAACATCATATTGGTACGTGTTAATACAGTTTCCTTGGTTTTTTTTGTCGGAAAACTGGCTCGTGTTTTTCTTCCGTTGTAGTGTAAGAATGGGGAACCCTTTTTCGCGCCCTTTTTAGTGCCTACCCCCACCACGGCCTCTTTCCATACCCTGAGTACTAGCTGCACTGCAAAGCCGGTGGCAAGTTCGCTTCGCCAGAAAATTGGCTAGTCGTGTCGAGTGTCAAAAGTTGACAAGCCGTTGGGAAAGCCAAAATTTGGCTGGCCTTGACCTGAAATCTTGAATAGGCTTGACAATATTTGGCGCTCCGGCTGCCGCCAGTGCCAAATAATGATTCGGGGTCCGGAAATAATTCCGGAAACATTTTCAGCGAGTCCAATAATGCCTTGACAGGTGCTTCACACCCAGTTTTCTGTTGTGAGGTCTAGTGCAGCTTGAGTGTGTCCTGCTTCATCTCAAACTCGGTGCTTCTCTACTGCACCTGTTGCTCCGGCCCACCTTGCCTAGCTGCCTGCCAAGTTACCACGCTCCAATTAGAAGTGAACGTCACAAATACTCAATTACATCTGAGAAGAAACCAAAAGATCATACGAAAACAGTAAGAATGAACAATCTTCAGAAACAGAATGCAAGATAAGGGGAAAAAATGGACCACATGATTGAAACTATAGGGACTGAAGTGAGTGCACTATTGATGAGCTGAGAATATCATTCGGAACTGTGCCCAAAGCAACCCCAAAACTACTCCAACACAGAAATTGTTGATGGAATAACAGTTGGAGGCGGGCTTCTTGCAAGATGGAAGGAGTATGAAATGGCACCCATGCATTTATTATTCGACTTGCACTAAGAATCCGAATGATTTCTTCCTCTGCCTACACCCAGGGAATGATTTACTTGTTACAAAAAAAATTGCATCAGCACAAGACAAAATTTGTCTCACGGCTGGGCAATGCAGGTGTTGTGATTGTTAAAAGTATGTTCTCTGTCTCCCTGCTATGCAAAATTTATCTCTGGTCGAGACAAAATTACGTTTCTCAAGAAGTTTTTAATCAATTTGATTCAGACTCAGCATCAGCGATGTGACGTCAGACAGCAATGTTTTCTTGCTATTTTTGTCTCTGAATTTTGCTCGGCACAATGCTGCTTTTTGCATCAAGTAGTGAGAAAAGAACATTTTCTCAGTCTGAGTCTAACATTCTTGTTTCTGCTGCGCCTGCGCACTTCTGATCTCTTCGACCAATGACAAGCAGAGCGGGAACTGCTTCGAACGGTAACCCGGTCCCTGATTGGCTGTGGCCTGCCATACTGAAGAAGAGCGGCGCGTTCCATGGCTCTCTCTCAAACGCGTCGGAGCAGCAACTGCTCTCGTAGCACAGTGGTAAAGTGCCAGCCCTCCTGGATAGTAACCGGGTTCGGTTCCCCCCGAAGCGCCACCAGTTTTCTCTGGCCAATTTATCACGTAGCCACCCAGAGAATGGACGGGAGTGTCAAGATTTCCGAAAAGGAGGGGGAGTAGTTTTTTCGAGTTTTTTTGGTGGGGTAGAAGGGGCACTGGCAAAAGATAAGACTGTCGGAACCGAACCCGGGACCTATGACTTTCCGACGTAGGCCTTAACCCCCAAGACTGCCGGACATGCCGAAACGTGCTGCCTCACGCACTGCACATAACACAAGCACTTGCTTCGAATCCTAGCAGAGGCAACTTGTTCCCGGCGTGAATGGCTGTCGACGAGGCGGGCGCGTGTTGCATTGAGGTACACGATTAATGTAGTCAAAACAACGAGTTATGCGCAAGGTGGGCCGGAGCAACAGGTGCAGTAGAGAAGCACCGAGTTTGAGATGTAATTGAGTATTTGTGACGTTCACTTCTAATTGGAGCGTGGTAACTTGGCAGGCAGCTAGGGTTTGCAAACTCCCTCGGACACTTTTAATGCGCAAACCCATCGTCATTACATCTGAGAAGAAACCAAAAGATCATACGAAAACAGTAAGAATGAACAATCTTCAGAAACAGAATGCAAGATAAGGACACACTCAAGCTGCACTAGACCTCACAACAGAAAACTGGGTGTGAAGCACCTGTCAAGGCATTATTGGACTCGCTGAAAATGTTTCCGGAATTATTTCCGAGAGCGCCAAATAATGATTCGGGGTCCGGAAATAAGAAGCCCGCCTCCAACTGTTATTCCATCAACAATCAACAATTTCTGTGTTGGAGTAGTTTTGGGGTTGTTTCTGAAGGTTGCTTTGGGCACAGTTCCGAATGATATTCTCAGCTCATCAATAGTGCACTCACTTCAGTCCCTATAGTTTCAATCATGTGGTCCATTTTTTCCCCTTATCTTGCTTCATCTCAATCGTCAATGACGTAGCTGAGCACTGTAAAAACGGTTATGACTTTTTATAACGAATTTTTTATGAAATTTTATAACATTGATGTGAAAAGTCATAACATCGACCGATTCATAAATTTTTCATAACGCTATCATAACAAGTCGCTTGTAATGAGTTTTCATAACATAGTTATGATTTTGTTATGAATTTCCATAACACACTCGTCCGCCGCGGCGGGGTGTCATATACCTGCACCATCCTTCTCCCTCCAACGCACTTGGTGCAGCTCAGTACGGGCGGCGGCGAGGTTCCTGTGGCGCGGCCAGCTCTTCACCACCAGCATGGCCATCGCGTGCACCCCGCGCGCGCAGGGCGGCTTGGGCATCCCCGTCGTGCACAAGAAGTGCCTGGCGCTGTTCACGGGCCGTTGGCAGGGCGTGCTAGTCGACACGCCGGACAGCTTCGCGGGCGAGTGGCTCCAAGTGCTGCTGGGCGCGTTTCCGCTCGGAGTGCTGCAGCGGCGAGTCTGGCCGGCGGCGGCCCACTTCACGGCCTTCCACGCCTGCAGGACGACGGCGGCCGCGGCGGAGCCAGAGGTGGACGCGCGCACCGCCATCCGGGCCATCTACACCGAGCTGGTCAACGCGGCGCCCGCCCCGGTGCCCAGGGTGGTCGCTAAGGCCCCGGACGTGCAGTGGCAGTGCGTCTGGGCCAACGTCCGTCATGAGGCCATCCCCGAGGACGTCCAGGACTCCTGGTGGAAGGCCGTCCACGACCTGCCTGCGACACGGCACCGCCTCGAGCGCATCGGCCGCTCCGACACCAGGACATGCCCGAGGTGCGCCGCGCCGGACACGCTCGCGCACCGCCTGGCCAGGTGCAGCGCGATCCGGGACGCGTGGCGCTGGACCAGGGCCACCCTGACCAGGCCGTTGGGCAGCACGGCCACGCCCAGGACGCTGCTGCAGCCCGCCTTCGCGCCGGACGACCCCGACCGGCACGCGACGGCGGCGTGGGTCGCGGGCCACCATGTCCACCAGGTGGTCACCGCGGCGAGGACGGACGCCGCCAGCTTCGCGCGCTCCGTCATCAAGGCCAAGGCCCTGGCGCGCCCCGCCTGCCCGGCGGCGCTGCAGCGCGGGCTGGCCGCCTTCGTCCGCTGAGCTGATGTCAAGCGCCGGCCGGCGCGACCGCTCCGTCGTCTGCTGCAGCGAGCCGAGCTGAGCGTCGCGCTACGTGCTACGAGCTACGTGTCCCGCCTTTTTAGTATTGTACATTTTATCTATCTTTTAATTACAATGTTTTTAGTTGTGCTCATTTTTTTTAAAGTTCCAGTTTTTAACTTTTGCTCTTTTAACCGATATTATTTTAAAATGTTTTTAAATTCTGGACGCTCACATGATGTTTTCTCTGTTTCAGGTCGGCGCAGGGCACGGGGGGCCGAACCCACTTCGGTGGTAATAAGCCCCTCGCCGCCGCCGCTGTCCTGGAGCAGAGAAGCATCATGTGGCGGTCATTTTAAACGAGCACTTCAAGCCTTTTAACCGTTTTATTAATGTTCATCAAGTTCAAACATCAAGAAAATTTCTTATGTAAAATGAAATTCCTGAGTTTTCCTTATTTTTATTTATTTATGCTATTATTTTTATATCACTGTTAAATCGAATTATATTGATGTTTTCCAAAAAAAAAAAAGTGGTTCACCCTCCGACTCCGAATCAGAAGAGTGGAGGTTCGAATCCCGGTAGTAGAGTATCGACAAAAGCCAGTTTCGGAATGATTCCATCCAACCAATGGCATCAAATGGCTACCAGTATGACAAAATCATTTTAGTTTTTCATTTCACGTTTTTTCATAACAGCGTTATAAGTTTTCACTCGCGCTGCTCGCTGGGGGCTCCGCCCCCAGACCCCCGCATGTGTGGGGCGCGTGCCGAAGTATTTTCAGTAAGTCCGTGGTGACCAAAGGCTTTTCTAAGGAAGTAAATGTACTGCTTCTTTGAAAGGTCTATTTAACAGCTTTTAACCACATAATTAAGCTACTTTTACTGCCCAAATAGATAGCTTGTATTGCATTGCCTACTGTGGCAGTCAATGGGTGCATACAAGGTCCGGAAAATATTGAAGACTGCTTTGACAAGGATAGAGGTGAATGGAAAAAACCGCAAGTCTCCACGACCACTCCTTGACCCCTATAACATTTCTATGAGTAAGTGAGTGAGTCAGTCAGTCAGTCGGATTGGGGCTATATACAGGGTGAGTTTTCTCAATGTGTCAATAATTTGTGGGGAGCTAGGGCACCCCGAGGGGATCATTTTTCGCCAATGAACTAGTGGGCGCAAACGTCTCGGTACGGAGATAATTGGCGTTTTGTAATTGGCTTTCCCGCCGCCGAGCTAGGCAGACCATAGCGCCTGCCCGCGTCGCGGGCTGCCTACCTTACCGGCGCGCCGCAGCCAGAGCGCACCGAAGCCGAAGCGCTCGGCCGAGCGCCGCCGTGCCGGGAGAGCGCGCTGGCTGGTGCCAGGCGCGCTTCCACGCCTCGCCGCTAGAGCGCGCCGTGTTGACTGATGCTGACGCTGTCTTCGCTGACAGCAGAAAACACCCCTGAGGCGCTGACCGAACCAGGCAGTGCAGCACGAGTTGGTTCAGCACAAAACGTAATGACAACATGGATGGGTTTGCGAACGAGGAGCTTGTAGACATGCACCTGGCGTACGGCACGGCGGGTGGCGCGGATGCGCGCCCTGACACCAGCGCGCTCTCCCGGCGCGGCGGCGCTCGGCCGAGCGCTTCGGCTTCGGTGCGCTCTGGCTGCGGCGCGCCGGTAAGGTAGGCAGCCCGCGACGCGGGCAGGCGCTATGGTCTGCCTAGCTCGGCGGCGGGAAAGCCAATTACAAAACGCCAATTATCTCCGTACCGAGACGTTTGCGCCCACTAGTTCATTGGCGAAAAATGATCCCCTCGGGGTGCCCTAGCTCCCCACAAATTATTGACACATTGAGAAAACTCACCCTGTAGATTCTTGACTTGATGATGATTTTCCCAATTGCCGGTGGCGGGGACCCGACTGCGGCACAGTTTCGGAAATTCTCGACCAGACCTACCGACCGATGGGGCGAATAAAATTTTTTAGTCATTCGGTCCCCTTTTTCAATGATTGAGTAGGTTTGCTCGGAAACGGTGAGAAATTTTCAACTTTTGGGATTTTTCCCTATTTTCCCATGAAATTTGGAATCGAATGGAGAAAACCGCAAGTCTCTGCGACTACTCCTTGACCCCAAACATTTCTATGGGTGCGTGAGTCAGTGGATGAGTCAGTCAGTCAGTCGGATTAGGGCTATATAGGTTGTTGATGAGTGAGGGAGTCAGTCAGTCGGATTTTGGGGCTTTATAGGTTCTCGATGACAATTGATGATTGATTTTGAGTATGTTGCCGGTGACTGGGACCCGATTGCGGCACAGTTTCGGAAATGTCTCGACCAGACCTACCGATGGGGTGAATGAAAATTATTAGTCAGTCGGTCCCCTTTTTTGAAGATTGAGTGGATTTTGTTGAATTTAGGCCTATTAAATCGTTTTTGAGAATGTTACCGGTGACGGGAACCCGATTGCGGCACAGTTTCGGAAATGTCTCGACCAGACCTACCGATGGGGCGAATAAAAATTTTTAGTCGGTCGGTCCCCTTTTTTGAGGATTGAGTGGATTTTGTTGAATTTAGGCCTATTAAGTCGTTTTTGAGGATGTTGCCGGTGACGGGGACCCGATTGCGGCACAGTTTCGGAAATTTCTCGACCAGACCTACCGATGGGGCGAATAAAAATTTTTAGTCGGTCGGTCCCCTTTTTTGAAGATTGAGTGGATTTTGTTGAATTTAGGCCTATTAAGTCGTTTTTGAGGATGTTGCCGGTGACGGGGACCCGATTGCGGCACAGTTTCGGAAATTTCTCGACCAGACCTACCGATGGGGCGAATAAAAAATTTTAGTTGGTCGGTCCCCTTTTTTGAAGATTGAGTAGGTTTGCTCGGAAACGGTGAGGAATTTGGTCCCCTTTTTTGAAGATAAAGTGGGTTTGCTCGGAAACGGTGAGGAATTTTCAACTTTTGGGATTTTTCCCAATTTTCCCATAAAATTTGGAATCGAATGGAAAAAACCGCAAGTCTCTACGACCACTCCTTGACCCCAAACATTTCTATGAGTGAGTGAGTGAGTGAGTCAGTCGGATTGGGGCTATATAGGTTCTTGATAACATATGTGTTATGACTTTTTCATAACAATTTCGCAACAATGTTATGAAAATAGTTTCATAACATGTTATGAAAATGTTATGACTTTTTTCTTACAGTGTTGTCAATTCTTTTGAACATGACTATCAGCGATATCGTGTGCTCATGTTTGATGTGTACATCACAGAAAAAGTTGGTCAGAACAAGGCCACTGTCCATCAGGCAGGTGCAGCAAGAGTTTGATGAGTTTGAGAAATTGATAAAAGCCACTGCAGAGGGGGTTCAAGTTCAAGACGCCAAAGGTCCACCAGTGGTAAAGCGAATTCCTTCCTATCGCCTGAGCGGCACACACTGTTAGAAATTAGCTCCGAAATTTTATGAAGAAAAACTCCATAGTCACCTTCATGGAGACTCAATTTTCCATCTTTTTTCGGAGACATTTTCTCAGGGCTTAAACGAATGTTCTTTGGAGCATTACTTGGGTCCTGATTGGAGGTAAAATGTATGTCTTTTCTCAAATATGTTAAAGAGGGTTTCGCTGAAGCATTCTTTAGTCTGAATTGGCCAAAGAAGGGATAATCTCATTCGAGCTCATTTGACTTATATTTACTGTAGCTTTCCCTTCATATTATGGAAACTGAGCTAAATAAAAAGGGGTTCACCTTTCCCTCATTTTTAACTGGTTGCAACCTTTTTTTTCATGATTTCGTGATAGTGAAGCATGCATTTTTGTTTAAAATTCCGAAACTTTTCGGAGAAAGCCTAGAGTTTTGCCTTTATGGAGAGCTTCATGCAGAAGTTTCGGAGAAACTCCATGATTTTTTCATTTTTTTTCTCGAAAATTTCTGACTCCAAATGGATGCATGTAACTCACATGGTTGAAACCAAAGCTCCTAATGTTTGTAATGCTCTTAGTACTGTTTTTGCTTGGTGGGGAACTATTCCCGAGACTAATGAATCTGACAATGGTTCACCATTTGATTCCGTTGAATATCGTGACTTTCTTACTTAACTTTATCATTATTAAACATTCACCCGTGTACCATCCAGAATCTAACGGTTATGCCGAGAGATTAGTTTAAGTTGTTAAAAAAGCTTTAAGAACGGTTCTTGATTCAAAGCAACTCCACACTGTTAAGAGAAGTCGTTATTTTACAACAGTAATCCCAACAATTAGCAATTCGTTACAAGATTCATGACATGAACAATTGTAATATTTTCGACAAACTTAACTCATAAATTTAGGAATAAATTCGTAATTTTACGATGAAATCTTATTGTTACTGACGAAAGATCGTAGTTTTACTGATAAAATCGTTATCTTACGACTATTCTCGTTTTATAACGCGTAAACTTGTTTTCTTACAAATGAAGCTTTATTTTTAAGAATAGTTGCCTGTTAAATTTGTACCACGAACTGCACTGTTTTTTACAAAGAAAATTGTAAATTGACAATCTGTTCATCATTTTACAAACTGCTTCTAAAATTTACAGGTGAAATCGTTAATTTACAAGTATGACTGTAAAAGCAAGTCTGAAAAAGTGCGTTTTCGTCCGTTGTTTCCCTACTATATAGGAAGAAAAAATGCCTGAAACGACCAAAATTTGAGGATAAAGTTTGTAAGTTTAAGAATATTTTTGTAAATTGACGAAAAAAAGGTGGATGATCAGATAGTTTTTTAAATTTACGAGCAGTTCGTGGTACAAATTTAACAGACAATTAATCGTAATTTCACAAAATAATCCCGAACAGTGCATAGTGTTATGTCAATTTCTAATGCTATTCATGCAATTTTACTTCCATATCATAACACTCCTCACAGTGACCTTAAAAACTCCCATGGAAATGTTGTTGTCATTTAAAACTAGGTCAATTTTATCTCAATGTAATCCCAAGCTTAATTCCTCAGTTCTCAACTTTGCTCCTTTTAGGGAGGGGGAGGAAGTTTGGATGGAGTTCGAGAAGAAATTACCCACTGTTAAAGGCACTGTTGTTAAGCAAGTCGGACCAACTAGGTTCTTAGTTTATGTTGCAGGAGTGCTAAAACAGTGTCATACTAACCAAATGGTAAAGTCTCCGTAATGTTTGTGATCTCAGTATTTTAACTGTTATTTTAATTGTGTTTATCCTTTAGCCATCTTTTTATGTCTAGTGCGCGCTAGGTTAATTTAAGATTCATCACGGTCGTGCAACAAGTTCTGTAGGGTCAGTGGTGGCATCATACCCCGTCGCTACATTAAAGAGGGAGACCCTCATGGAATAAGGGCTTGGAGGAACAGGGGAGGAGAAGTAGGTCCAAAATGCAGACCTAATTGGTGCAGGTTCGCTAGGCTACGGCTGATTTCAAAAGGGTCACGGGCAATTTTTTTTGAATACAGAAATACTTGAACTAGTGGAAGATCAACTTAAATTTTGAGAGAAAAAATCCTAAATATAAATAATTTGCCGTAAACTGCCGTTCGGAGCCGTGGGCCGATGTCTGTCGCTTCCAGAGCTTCCACCATTCGCCGTTGGCCACGGAGGGCGCTCTTGGCGGCTACCTTACTGACAGTTTTCATTTATTTTGCGTTGTATTTGAAAAGATTCTACTTATTTGTGTAATCTTACACCACTTAAGGCTCTGAAGAACCCACGGCAAAACTCTGTTTGGGTCTCACGCGTTTAGTTTTCACATAGTTGCATGCACCAAAATGTGGTTCCGCGCCTGCAGACTCGAGCCCGCAGACGACCGGCTCGGCGCGACCCTAGCGCCAAGTGTCCTCTCCTGGCGGCGATCGGCGGAAGCTCTGGAAGCGACAGACCTCGGCCCACGGGCAGCGGCAGCGTGCACTCCTCCCGTTTTCCTCTCAAGATAAGGGAGAGTGGGGCCGTACACCCCGAGGGGGTAACCACTCCAAGAAATCGTGTACAGAGTACTCGGTATTACGCGGTATTACGCTGTATTACAGGGTTATTACACGTGTATTACGGCATCAAAATGCCAAAATTTGGCTCATTTGGCACAAAAATGATATTACAGTTACGTGTATTACGCGTAATACACGGTTTTTGTGTACAGGGTATTACGCGAGTGTTTACCCCCTCGGTACACCCTCAGATTCTTACGATGAAAGGGCCATACGTTTAAATGAGAACATACGTACTACAATAAAATTCATGCGTAATACGATGAAATTCATGCGTAATACAATGATTCACATGCGTAATACGATGAAAAATTAAGCATATTACGTATGTGCAAATTTATGCGTACCTTACGATGAAAAACCATCGGAATACGTATACAAAAGATTATAAGATGTTGAGTGTGTAAGCCGTTTTGATTGCGTAACTTGAAATCTACCTGTGAACCTCACTTTAAGGGGGGGGGGGGGGGGGTAAAGTGAAGAAAATCGATTTTCGGTTTTTGCTTTTTTTCGACTCTTTGGGCCTTGGTACAACCAAACCTGACCATATTTCGACCCACAGCACCGTCAAATCGGCATAGGGAGCTTCTAATTCGTACAATCACTGTGAGGTTAGGTTAGGCCCTTTAACTTTAAACCGGTTTTCCTCGGTATCTTTTTTTTTACCTTGCGCGCAGGATATCTCGGAGACCGTAAGAGGTAGAATGTTGTGCGACAGCTTAAAATGTTCAGTGTTCAAATAGCTAGAAGACAAGGGAGAGTTTTTTTCAAAATTTTGTCTCAATCTTTAGTTACAGGTCAATGAATGTCCAAAAGCGGCATAAAAACAGTCATGATTCTAGTTTTTAAGATTCATAGCGAAAGAAAACATGTTTTTGAAATCCGGCTCCCTTGTCTTCTTCATTTTGACCTTAAAAAGATGTGGCAACTTCGTCAGATTTTTGGGACAACATTTGGAATTGAAATCCTGCGCGCAAGGATTAAAACCCAAATATGGACCAAATGTGAAATGTTTGCGAAAATTCAAAAAGTGCCACCAGACCCCCAACCAAAGATGGTAAAATGGTAAAAAGGCATGGAGAATCTAATGGTGATGTCCATTTTCATGTCAGGGTGACCAATATCTAAGAATAGAAGGCTGAAAAAACATGAAAAAATTCGAAATTTCGCTTTACCCCCCCCCCCTTAAACGAGGAAAGCACCTATGCCATGCACGTACACTGCAATTCAAGTAAGTACAGGCAGGTTAGTAAAGTTGCTGAAGAGGCAAGATGGACCAGATTTTGACCGTAAGATGAATTAATCTGGCCGCGACTTTCGATTTTGGATCCGTTCCCCCTACACTGTTAAAAAACTTCCGTTCTCAAACAGAGTGGTTCAGCCGTAAGCAGCCAAAATACTTTTGCTTGTTGCCGCGAAACGAGGAATATTTGGTCTAATCTGAGAGTGTCTTATGATACACAACATGTCGGATGACCATTCCGAATCGTAATGCCGTCAGTTACTGAAACCAGTTCGGTGAAAATGACGAACAAAGGTAGAAATGGCTCGCACCATTTACAAACGGAAAAAATAACGCAAATTTTTAAAACAATGCCCTCTGTTAAAGAATATAACAGAAAAAGGCGTTGTGCGAATGGTGTTTTTCGTTTGTGAACACGAAATTTATGATTCCAAACAGATTTTTGTTTTTTAAAAGCATTTTTCATTACCAAATGGTAAAATTTCTTTCCAGAATTATTATTTTTTGTTTTAAAACAGAGATTTGCCGTTTGAGAACATCAGTAGTCGTTTTTAAACTTTGCACTAATTTTTCATTCTAAAACGGCTGGATTTTTAACAGTGTACCCTTCTTGTCAGTCATCAAAATTCATTCTCTCTCTTGCCATGGTTTGGGTTGGGGTTGTGTGCCAGCTCCGTTTATTTCGTTACCAGTTTTTTCAGTTCTAATCCTCAACACTGAAGCTACTCGCCATGTCTCCTTGTTCAAGTTTCTGTTGTGCTTATGCCATTAAGGCCGAGTTAAAGGAGGACGCATGGCAAATGTCTGTGGCCCCACCATCTGGTATTTCTTAATGTAATAGCTCTGCCTCATTTCCTGGCTCTTCTAAAAAAAATTCTCGTGGTTCTGCTTTGTTGTCTACTGGTTCTGCCTCATCATCTATTGTCTCCTCCTTTTGTTGCTTCACCTTCTGGCTCTACTCTGAAATCTTCATTAATTTCTATTTGGTCTTCTACTAGTTCTGCCTCATCTTCTGCGGGTTCTATTTCATGTGTTTAATCTGCTTTATCTTCTGCTAAGTCTCCTACTTTCTTGGCAACTTCCTTGGCTCGTTCTTCTGGTTCTCTCTCTGCTGCTTCCACAGGCTCTGCATTGGAAAAGAAACGAAGACGAAGTAAGTTTACAAAGCTTTAATTTCTTGTTTAGAATGTGTCAGTACGTATCCGCTTTCATTTAACACTTTTCCTTTACCCCCTAGCTGAAACATTCAATGTCCATCCATAATTTACCCAATCACTATGATGAGGTGAAGCTTGCAGACTTCCTTCACAATTTGCTAGAAGAACTGCAGCTTAAGGAGAGAGATGATTTGGAAACCATCAATGAGCATGCCAAGGAAGAGGATTTGGCTGATGTTGAGGTTTGTACCACAAGTGAACAATCAGTGACAGCCAGCCCACGGCAGGGCGCAGCAGCCTAGGGCCCCAGCCCTCCAACGACTTTTAAGACTAACCACGAATACAATGCCCCCCTCTGTCCTCTTTCCCCCTGTCCAATTGTCACTCAATTTATTACGGCGAAACAATCCTAATCACCTAGGCAATTTTTCTTATTCAAGCAGATTACCTCGATGATCCTGGCTTTTCCGAAGTAGTACCTGAGGAACTGCTGTCTTTTGCTTCGACTTCTGTCCCTGATGTACCCGATGATTCCTCCGAAGTCCTGCCATTGGAAAATAAGTAACGAATTTCCTTAATGTGTCATCATGACCTGGGTTTCCTTTTTGGCTGAGCGGTAGCGAAGCCCGTTACTCCAGCGGGGTTAAAAGACATTTTGTGGGCGCGCGCGTTTGTGTGTGTGCACTACTCCTGAACGGCTCTGCCGATCTGGCTGAGATTTTGCAGGCTCATTAGGCATGTTATTGGCTCACCACACACCAAAATTCAGCTTTCTATCCCAATTGATTCGGTCATATGAACCAAAAAACACTTTAAAAATGGAAAAAAGGCAACTTTTTAGGTACTTTCAACTTGTGGCCAAGTTTCCTACCGTTTTCTATGTTTTGGAGGGTGCTGATGACGAAAATAGAACCCATTCTGAGCCCCGACTCGTAGGTAAGTCCCATTTGTGGAGATATTTATCACCAAATGCTATTGTTTGTGCAGATCACGCCCATTTCTACGGTCTGTGTAGGAATGCAGCCTGCCGACGGCAGGCTAGCGCCGCAGGCCAAGGAAGGTGTATATGTCAGGCGTGAACTGTCGATACTAGCGCAGCATCGCGAAGCCTGTTACGGCAAGACACGGTCTGGCGTACACCTACCTTGTTTGACCAGTTACAAACATTTTTTTCGTGATTTCCTAACATTGAAGCATGCATTTTTGTTCAAAATTCCGAAACGTTTCGGAAAAAATCCAGAGTTTGCCTTTATAGAGAGCTTCGTGTGGATGTTTCGGAAAACCTCCATGATTTTTTCATTTTTTCTCGGAAATTTCTGACAGTGTGGGGATGCAGGTAGATTAAATTTCAGGCACAGGCTAGGTAGGGCAAATAGCATAGGTAAGTGTACACTCTAAAAAAAGTTACAGAATTTTGTATCAATTTTGATGCAGGATTTTGTATCACCTGCATTGGTTACAAATATTTGTATAAGTGATATAAATTTTGTATCAGATGTGCCGGTTCAGAAAAATGAATCTTTTCGAGCTGATACAGAATTTTTTACATGAAGTACAATATTATGTTGTAACATAACTGATACAGAAAATTGTAACTAGATACCAAATTCTGTATCAGAGATTAAAACATAATGTTTTAACGGCAAAATTGAACAGCAGTGCCCATAGAGACAAGTTAAACTTAGAGTTTTCATGTGCTTTTATTTTTCCCGACTCTGAATAAGAGATTCAGTTCTCGTGTAGCTTGGCTGGCAAGGCCTCCGTCCCTTACCACGCGCGCTCAGGTCACCGGCTACCTGCGCCGCTCCCCCCACGGCGTCCGCACAGCGCAGTTTGTAGCGTGGCGGGCCGCAACCCAGAGTTTGGGGTTCGATTCCCGACTTCTCAGGACATCTGGGAAAGTTGTGACTCGAAGGATGGCATAAGGACCTTCAATCAGACCCACGGAGACTACGTTCGAACAAAATTCTCATTTTGAAGCTTGATTTGGAAGAATAACGACTGTTTACAAATTTTGTAACCGTTACGAAATTCTGTAACCAAGTTACAAAGAAAAAAATTGTATCCATCGTGATACAAATTTCTGTAACACATGTTATTGAAAAAGCTGCGTAACCATGTTACAAAATTCTGTACTGATTTTTTTTAGAGTGTACACGGTGTGGGCACATGTTTAGGTTGCGTGTCGTGCAATAAATGGGAATGTTGCATTATCTTTTGTGTGTAGGGTGAGAGAACCCCGATGCATAGATGAGAATAATACAGTCGTAGCGAGTGCACAAAACCGATCTATCACCGGGAAAGTGCGCAGGGCTTCAAATCATTTAGATGCATCAGCAGGAGCCTGCTCCAAAGAAACACCTGATGATAAGCAAGGTTGACAAAGTTGCTGGTTGGCCGAGCGATACCGAGGCCCGTTACTCCAGTGGAGTTGGATTGGAAAACTTAACCCGTGTTTGTGTGTCCGCTCTACTCCTGAATGGTTCGGCCTTGGAGTAATACTGTGGGGAGTCCTAACTGGCGCGGCGGTGGGCCGAGCTGTCCTGACGAATGCTAGAGAGAGAAAACCACCCGGTCGGAAAGGCACTCCATGAAACCGACCGAATTCATCGATGCTGATTACATCCCGTCCATCTCCTTCGCCTTCTAAATCCATTTTTCAAAACTAGAACTTTCTAAGTTGCCCCAGTCAGGAGCTATATGGTGGCAAAGTTCAGAAACTATCTCTTTCTCTCTCTACGATAGGGTACTTTCGTAGATCCTGAACCGGAAGCAAGCAGACGCCATATTGGCCGGAAACTAACCTCTCTCCGGATCCAAAGCTTTAGCGGACCTGTACAAATGTTGCTCGCGGGACACACATGCACTGCAAATAAGTATAAAACGACTGTTAATGTTCAAGTGTGGCCGATACGTTTGACTGTCGTCTCGTTCCTGTGTCAAGTTGATCTACTTCCGCCAACATGGCGTCTGTGTGCTTCCGGTTCAGGGATCTACGAAAGTACCCTATTCGCCGGACACCTAGTGCCACGCACAGAAACGCCCTGAACTCCAGAACGGTATGGGTTAGCTCCAATCTGTTTGCATCCCGTAAATCCTCACTCTTTTTGTGACAAGATGAGCTATTGGGAAAGTCTCTAAGTTGAAAATCAAGCCTTCAGGGCGTTGGCAAACAGAAAGGTGCAGCTCTAGTTAGGACTCCCTAACAGTATTACTCCAAGGTTCGGCCGATCTAGTGGACCTCGCGTGAGAGGGACGCAGAGCGAGCGCCTGGTGTCGCCTGGGCGGACGGCTGTCCCCGTGAAGGAAGATGCCTGGCACATCTGCACACCCGAACCCCTACCGAATCCGAGCGACCGCGCGACCCGAACCGCTTCGACTCCGGGCAGCTTCGGGGTCTCCCCACCACTCAGAGCGTTTTCCGACCTATAGTTCCAAAGCTATGCCACAGGTGGCGCCACTTGTATCGAAATGCGGCGGGATTTCCCCAAAACACTTGTTCCGTCTGATGAAATCCACCGTGCATATCAGTCCCTTTGACGATGGATGTCATATGCCATGTATGTGGCGTAAAATTACCCAGCATTCAGCTTAACCGCCACCTGGAGAAATTTCATGGCTTTCTAAAACCATCCAATTCGTTTACAGTCGAGCCAGCCAAAGGTGGCCCTTTTGGCGACCGTTGGAAATGCGGCGGCTGGCCGAAGCATTGGCGCTGCCGTCGCTCGGGCTACCCCCTCCACATCCCGACCGCCAATAGTGGCCGTTGTTTAGGCGGAACAACGGCTACTATTGGCGGTCCGGGAGATAGAGGGGGTAGCCCGAGCGACGGCAGCGCCAATGCTTCGGCCAGCCGCCGCATTTCCAACGGTCGCCAAAAGGGCCACCTTTGGCTGGCTCGACTATAAGTGCTCCGAGTGTGCCACCACTCAACTTAATTTGCTTTGAGGAGGAATTTGAAGAGCATTCATAATATTAGCCATGAGGAGAAGAAGCAATTGAAGAGTGACGAGCAAGTAAGCCGATACGTATTTCATTTGTTGAAACTTCTTTATTTGATCCACAATGGATTAACAAAGAAGACTAAATTACGAATTGCTCTTCCAGGTGTGATTCTTCTTTTACCTAAAAAAAAAAGTTTGTAACCAATCATGATCAGACAAAAATTGACATGGAGCAACAAGACAACAGTAAAAAACGGAGAAGCACCGAAGAAATTGGTTTTGAATGCTATGTGTGCGACAAAATCTTGGATAGTGTGTCCACACTTAACAGACATAAAAAGCTGCAGCTTGATCTTGTTTTAAAAAATTCTAGCAAGTTCAAATGTCCTGAATGTTTCCGATGAATTTGCGCCACACTGTAAAAAATTATTGTGAATTTACGAAAATTTTTTTTACAAATTCTCTGTGAAGTAACAATAACATTTCGTTATTTTATGAAATTTATTCGTAGAGGCCGTTTTATGAATTATTCATCACATAAATCTTCTTAATTTTATGAAATTAGTTCGTGAACACCGCCTTATGAAATGGTACGATCAAAATACATCTCAAACGTGACTAAAATACTACAACAATGTCACAAAAACATGAAATGTTTCCTAAAATTACAACAAATGCTTGGGTAATTCCGTTGCACAAATCGCTTGTAAGATTACGAGACATGGTGATGCCTTCATCATTTTACAAGATGTTTCATAAAACAAAACAAAAACGCTGAAATAAGTTAATCTCCATTTAATCAGCGTGACAAGGTAGAACAAAAGCGGTCCACGTAATTTGGAGCGTGTAAAAAGTTTGTAATTTTACAAATTACTGCGTGAAGAATAATTCATAAATCGTTAAGAAACAAAAAGACGTTGTAAATTTACAGATAATTTGTGCAACGAAATTACCCATAAATTGTTTGTAAATTTACGAACTAATTTTTTACAGTGCAAAGGGGCAGTTGGACCACCATGTGAACAGTGGTCATCACATAGAACCAGAGTCTGAATTAATGTCATCTCCCTCCCTTGAAGGTAGTTATTACTAGGTAGGTGTACGCCAGACCGTGTCGTGTCGTAACAGGCTTGTCGATGTTAGAAGTAAGACTGATTCTACCATAGCACCACCGCCTTCCTTGAGTTCAAGTTATGTTGAGGAACCTACTATAGAGAAATAAAAGGGTATTCATTGTACGGTGAACCAGTGTGAAGGTAAACATCTCTTTTCTCTGTCCTACAAGCTCCTGTCAGAACACGTGAAGATTAAAAGGTTATGGGCCCAGCTGGCCGAATCTGAGCGACAAGAAGAAAAGTCATCTTATCATGGACTCCAAAGAAAATTACGGCAATATGCCAAAACTTAAGGATAGTAGCAACTATCCCCTGTGGGATTTGGAAGTCACCACAGCATTCGAGGCAAAATCGCTGATGGAGTACGTGGATGGTACCGCATCTCGTGGCGAGATGGAGCTAAAATACTCAAAGGAACCCTGAAGGTACCACAAGATCTGGTCTTGTTGAAAGGACCAAAAAACTTCAAATGGACTATTTGAAGAAAATCTCAAACAAAGCCTCCCAGAAGCCAACTTCACCGAAAAAGAAGACGCAGCAACCACATGGCACCGGAAAATGGGTCATCTGGGATTACCCAAGTTAAGTTGAAGAGCATGTGCACTGGAGTAAACATTTGTCCTCAACAATAGACTAGAGTTTGACTGCACCGTCTGTTCTGAAGCCAAACTGTGCAAGAAACCACATGATAAAATGACGATCACGTGCGGTACACATCATCCTGGACTGGCACCCACAGTAGTGTCGAGACGTGGCTGCGAAGTATGAACCTGACCTTTTCTCATCGTGACTTGACCTGACGTGTTCGATTTTAAGGGGGCAATACACTGAAAATGGCCTAAAACTGTCTTGTGCGATTGCTTCCATACGCGTTGTTTAGCGCTGTTCAAACTTTTCATGCGTCAAGACCTTACAAAAAGAAGCATTTTAAGCCCAGAATGGCGTCGATCGGACGTCAGGGAGCGGAGCAGCGACCAATCAAATTTTCGTCAAAAGTTGAACTGGCGGGCGTCCCTCAGTCCTTAAAACTGAAGATATCTCGACCCCGTTTGCGCCAAAATGTAGGTAATTGAAGCGGCTATCGCATGAACTAGGATTATGAACATCGAGCAACCTAAAGTACAAAATTTCATCCAAAAACACTTTTTGAAAATTTTGCAAAAATGATCAAAACAGGTTTTTTCGTAAAATTTTGTACTTTTGATTGTTCGATGTTCATAATCCTAGTTCATGCGATAGCCGCTTCAATTACCTACATTTTGGCGCAAACGAGGTCGAGATCGCACAAGTCAGTTTTTGGCCATTTTCAGTGTATTGCCCCCTTAACCGACTTGATTTCTAGGGGCCTTCTTACCGCATTTTAACTGTTTTAATCCACGCCTGTGCTTTTATGTTCTGTACATTCGTTTGTGAGATCAGATTGTTTTTATAGCGGTGTTGAGGCGTGCCCTCAAAATTAACCACACTTTCCCTTTAGTGACTTGATATGCTGCATTCGATTCAACTAGACTGAATGTCAAGAGATAAGCGTCTACTGTAGTACTTACATACGAAATGTCATGGGACTTTTTTTTGTCCTTTTAATTATTCAATTTAAAGCACATCCGGGGGTGAAGCAATTTTGTGTCCGCCAGGCGGGACAAAATGTGTCACCAGGCAGGAACAAAACAAAATTGTATCAGCGTCGGATGTGCTTAAAACTTCATAAATCGTGGGACAAAAAACGTCGCAAGACATTTAGTGTGTATTTTCGTTGTTAAAAATTGATGTTTGGTACGTAGTCTTCTTTGATATGGTACGAGATTAGTTTCACAAGAAGTTGCAGTTTTTTTTCTGCTTCTGGAGCACGTGCAGATTATTGAAATGGAACATTGCTTTTATATCTTGAAATCGGATTGTAACATTCCATCGATTTTCTTTGATTGAAGAAACAATAAAAATGATCATAGCACTGCTGCATCAGGTTCCCTACTCAGAGTCACAACTCACAGTCAACGAGCTGGTTCCTTACATCAATTCTCCAATTCAGGGGATCTCAAAAATAAGGAACTCAGACAAAACAAATCTTACCCTTATAGTTTTCCTCTATTTAACAAAAAAAAGAGCATTTACTAGAGGTTACATCCTACTACGAAAATTGACAACAAAGAGACACCGTAGACAAAAACCTGAGCTCAAAGTAAACAAAAACGAAATAATGAAGGAGTCGCGAGGAACTAGCGATTATACGCTTTGCAGCACCCGGGAGACCCGTTTCAGCACCTGTCGACAAAAAAGACGGGAAAATATAAGAGCACTTAACTAATTGATTTATCTAGAATTCCGAGCTAAGATTTAAAACTGCTCCCAACAATGTAATGAAGGATGTAGTGTTACTCCTTCATTTTGGCATAAGAGAAAGGATGTAGTGTTACTCCTTGCAAGTTAGGAACTTACAGGGGCTACTTTCTGAACTACATAAGAAAACTCTGACTGATTGCATGCACAGTAAATAAAGTTACTTCAATTAAAAGTTAATGTCTCTGCAAGCAGTTCAATAAAGAGGAGATACAACCCAACAGTGAGAGTGAGATGGGTTTTAAATCAGTTACACAACTACTTCACAGTCAATTGAAATGGCAGAATCTGTACACTGAGAATCCAAACGCTATGGGTAAAGCGCCAATTAGTGGAATGCATTTGAAGACGTTTTCATTGCTCCAACTGGTGCAATGCTTTTGCATTGCTCGTGAAGTGCAATGCCTTCCCATCGATTAGCATAGGGCATTTTCGGGACGCATTGCACGTAAGGTGCAATGTGGCTGTGGCATTGCACGTATGGTGCAATATCTCAATGCATTCCACTTTAAGTGCTATACTCACAGCGTTTGGAATCTCAGTGTAATGGTATGAGAGCCCGCAATCGAACAAATATCAAAACCGCCAACGGCAAACCCACTCTGCACACAAGCGACACATTAAGTGCACTCCTGTCACGTACAGCACAGCTGTGTTTTCGTCAAGTGACCTCACCCAAAACGTTAGTCCTGCTCGTGACTTCCATTCTCAACGCTCGTGACTCCCGTTTCGCAACTCACCTCCAGCTTGTCGAGGCTGTCCTGCCTCCTCTTTTCGACCTCTCTGTCTTCTTCAAACAGAGTGTCCATCACCGACTTCGGGAACATGCCTTCGGTCAGCTCACTGTGGAGGTAGCGCTTCACTTCGTGCACCAAGAAGTGCATCACCGTCTTGGCCACGCTGTCGGCCACTTTGTTCGACACCATTTTGTAATAGTGGTTGAGCATCTCGCCTGCAAACGCAAACGAAGTTCAGAAGATTAAAACAGAAAAGACTTTCAGGACAAAGACACTGGTAAAATAAAGGCATGAAAATTATGCCCTTGAGGACATTAATACTCTTTTACGCCCTTTAGGGGCGTAGATCATTTGAAGCCCTTGGGAAGGGCGTGAATGATATAGGAATTTAGAGCAAAATTTTGATGCCCTTCCAAAAAGGCATCAACGATTCACGCCGCTACAAGGGCGTAAATCGTTTACGCCCTTACAGGGCACAATTTTTATGCCTTTGCTTCACCAGTGAAGGGAAACACACTTAATGCCTACACTGAGAAAACAAACGTGGCCAATTCCGCACGAGGTGGTGTGGTCAAATTTTGTTAAGATTTGACCACGTTTCGTGATGCGGTCATCGCTATTCGGAGCGCAAACGTGGTCAAGCTTATCGAGGCCCTATCCTTTAACATGGTGCAAACGTGGCGGATTCCGCGTTTGGTGATGCGACGAGACTGACCTCGGCCGCGTCACCAAACGTGGTCAAAGTCCCTGTCCGCACCACACGTGCGGAATTGGCCGCGTTTGTTTTCTCAGTGTACGTACTATATGCTAATGCGAAGTCGTATACACTCTCAGACTGTTATTGACTTTTTGTCCTAAGAGTATTTTACACAGCAATAAAGGGTACTATTTCGTCAATATCTATGTAAGATTTCATTCGTTATATTGACTTTAAGTCAATTTGCTATTGACAAAGTCAATACGCAATTGACTTAAAAAATAGTCAATAATTGATGACAATTTAGTCTTTATAGTGAACAATATTGTACATGGTTACAAAGGATATAACACATATTATTGCTGCTTAAAAAACTACGTAAGCAAAGGACAAAAAGTCAATAATGGAGAGAAAAAAGTCGAAACGAGTCTGAGAGTGTAATCTATTTCTAACTATGGAAAAAGTAGGATAGGAAAACTATGCAATTTACGATGCGCACGGTTCGGCATTGCCTTCTCAGAAAAGCAGCGCCAAGATAGTGCGTCTGCATTTAGAGTGTCATACAAAGCCACAAACACAAACCTAAGATAATCATGTGCTTTTCATCGTTGGGGTTGAGTTTGAGAATTTCCTGCAGCTGCTTTTCCGATCGGATGGGTTCATTCTCCTCCCATTCGGCAACCTTCAACTTCTTCTTGAGCGAGACCACGAAGTCGGGGTCCCGTTTGAATGGCAAAGCGAAATTGGATATGATTCCCAGGTTCACGGGAGAAGGCGACTCGCCGAAAGAGATGGCGGGCACAGCGGGCAGAGCGCTGACCAGAGGCTCCGCAGCAGAAGTGGGGAATGAAGTACCGAAGAGTGGAGGACTGGAGAACTGGAAATTGGAGACTGCAGAATTGGAGCCTGACAACTTCTTCTTCGGTGGGGGTGGGGTTGAGATTGTGTTGGATTTAGCTCCCTCTTTAGACTCAGCAGCGAAAATGTTATGCAGCTCTTTCTCCACGAGATCTTCAAACTGGCCGTACGTAATGTGTGCCAGCTCTATGTCGATGGTGGCATTAACCTGCAACGGAGCGCATATTTCAGTGAAAGACTGTGAAGTCGAAATATCAGCTGTATCGCTGGTCTGCCCACAGCTTTGGAATCCCGGCCGAGGAGAGAGCAGGGTAGTTACAAGGTTGAGAATATGTAATTCCATGACTTTACCATGACTTTTCCCTGAAAGCCATTGCATACACGTGATTGCAGGACAAATGCATGCCATTGATTTCCACACTCCAAGTTGCCAAGTATACACCTCAGAAAAAATTTCAGGCAAAACTACTTATATTCCGACTTTAACTTAGGGGACTGTTCCAAAAAGAGGAAAAAAACCTGGCCACTTGGCACCAAAAGAAGGAGGCACTCGAGCTTCCCTAAGTACAAAGAAAAATTAAAGGACCAAGAAGATTATATCTTCACTTTGTGAAAATATGTCACAGAACCTGCAGCCAAAGCGAACTCGAGAGTTAATTTGAAGCCTTCTATGGCCCTTCGTGGTTAAGAACAATCAAAGAAAACCACTTCCGTAACAAATTCGCCACTTAGGGCGATCAAGTCTATATACGCTATAAATTTTTATGGCCTTTTTTTATGCATAGTTGTACATGCACAGAACCTGTGCATGCACAACTATGCATAAATTAAGTCCATAAATATTTGATCCAGGAAGCGGAAGAAGGGGATAACTCAATTTTGGCCATTTTCCAGGAGAAACCAAAAACTGTTAGGAGGGAAAACTAAAACAAAACAAATGAATGTTGCAGATGTTAATAATTTCAAAAAGCATTAGTAAAATTTTGAAAAAAAAATAAAAAGTGTAAGGTCACTCCGTAGAGGATTTCTGCGACTTATCGCTTTCCGTTGAAATGGAAAACAGAGTCAGCTCACCTTATATTTCCTAAACAAAGAGGAATTTGGAGACAAGTCAAGTGGAACAATAGTCTGCATAAAGTGTATGTTACTCTGGTGTATTTTTTGGACTTAGCTCTTTTTTCCAAATTGAAATTTAAAATTAATGGGGGGCTAAGTTGAGTTGATTCTTTTTACACAAGATTCATAAAAATACAAGTTAAGTTATATCCTTTTGCCAATTTGTCAAACGGACTCATGTGGACTTCCGTTGAGTTATCTCCATTTTCCAATGAAATTTAGACCGTAAAAGGGGTTAAGTTGAGTTATACCCTTTTTCCATGTGGATTTTCTCCTAAACTGCTTGGAATTCAGTCAAATAATTTGGTGTAGTGATGGAAACCATTCTAAGGCACAATATTAAAATACAAACTCAATTTGGGGATAAGTCAAGTTATTCCCTTCTTCCGCTTCCTGGATCATAATTTATAGTGAGAACAGACTTCAGCGCCGTTTATAAGGTATGAATAATAGTATGCATAACGGTGTACATTTTAAAAGTAAGAATCTTCCAGCAACTAATGTACACAATGACGCATAATATTATACATACCTTATGGACGTATCTGCGCATGCATAACTATGCATAAAAATTGCATAATTATGCATTCAAAACGTCCATAAAAATTTAGTGTGTAGCTCTCACCATGTGGAGGGCAGCCTTGGAGTACTCGTTCATGGTGTTCTCCAGGATCTCCCCGACTTTGTCCTTGATCAACGGAAAGCGGAGTCCGGCGTCTCTGGGGAACTTCTCCGCGAACACGTTCCTGAGCTCGTTCATGACCGCCTTGACGCAGGACAGGGAGGGCTCGCGGAAGTCGGCAATCAGCGGCTTCACCAAGTCCTCCAGGACCTGCTCCGACACGAGGAAGGGCGGCCTGGGCCCGCTGGCGTTGCGGATCATCATCGTCACGCGCTCCAGGCAGTACAGGTCGCAGGGCTGCACCGCCGTGAAGCGCTTCTGCAGCCTGTCGAAGAGGTAGCAGATCTTGGCACCGCCAATCAGCCTGCGAATTGAAAGAAAAAGTTAGTAAATTAAGGCCAGGGACAGGTGAAAAAATGATCTCAGAAACTGCTGGTCCAAAACTTCTTATTTTCTGTCAAAATCTTACTCCTGAGGAAAAACTAATTCACCCAAATTCCCATCCCATAATATCAAGCGGTTCTTGAGATACAGGCTTTTTTTATAATTTTGTAAGTGTTTGTTAAAAAATTCCTGTGCGTTTCCCATTTTGGGTTATTGACCTGACCGACATATTTTTTTGTTCGTCTAAGTCCAAAGAACAAACGCAAGTGACAGATTTTAGTTTCCGGCACTGATAGCAAAATACCAACTTTTCAATTTTGACATTTTTCAAAAACCAAAGATTTTCCCTTATTTTTGTAAAAACCGATATCCAAAACCATACTTCTGGGTGGAATATACAAAAACTGTCACTTGCAATTCCTCGCAATAACCTACTGAGTCAGTGGAAAAAATATCATTGACGACACTTCAAACTGTATGCGCACAGGACCATTAAAATATTAAAAAAATGTCTTTGGAGAAAAGGGCGTTGAAAGTTTGGTGACAGATTTTAATGGATTTTCAGCCAAAAAAATCTCCTTGCGTTCTTATACGTTCTTATACGTATTACGATGGTTTTTCATCGTAAGGCACGCATAAATTCGCACATACGTAATAGGCTTAGTTTTCAGCGTAAGTGCATACATTCATTGTAATACGCATGAATTTCATCGTATTAAGCAAGAATTTCATCGTATTACGCATGAATTTTATTGTAGAGGTGCCCAGAAACCGGGCGCCTTTGTCGCCCGCACCACTTTTTAAGGTGCCAAATGTCGCCCAGTCTCGGGGTGGACAAACCATTAAGAAACCTGCCTTCACCCATGGCGCTCAGCAGCGACTGAAGTGCCAAAGGTGCCCAGAATCTGGGCACCTCAGTCGCCCGGGAACAAAGACACCTGTGCATGCTCTACCATAGGAGAGGGCCAGTTACTGTATGATTTGTGCATCCCGAGACTGGGCGACAAAGGTGCCCAGAAACTGGGCGACATATGGCACCCTTAAAAGTGAGGCGGGTGACATAAGCGCCCAGTGTCTGGGCACCCCAACTTTTTAGTGTATGTTCTCATTTCAACGTATGTTACGATGACCCTTTCATCATACGAATCTGAGGGTGCAAATAAAAATGCAGCTCATGACCAGCATCAAGAGAATCCTCTCCATGCAGACGATTCCGGCTTCTAATCTCAACACTTAAGGTCGGGTCAAATCATGGGACACGGGGTGAAAAGGTAACATCGTTATTTCCTGGTGAATTAATTAGATAACATTTGATTTCGCATGAGTTCTAAAATTTCACATCTTGACCCAGGAAACAGATGACCCACTCTTACCCCGTGTTTCATAATTAACAGCAGACGATCGTACTTACAGCTTTGATGATTGAAAGGCTGGCTGCCCGCCCTCCAGAACCTTAGAGAACTCGTTGCAAAAGTCAGATAACACTCGGCTCAAATACTTCTTCTTGTCCTCCACGTTGGCGCCACAGGCCTCGATGATGTTTTCGCAAGTGCTGATTTCAGTTTGCACACGAGCCTACAGGGAGGGGGAAAACAGAATGTGGTATAGAATCACAACGAATATTGCGGGCCAAACACTGGTAAGACTGAAGCGTTATCAGCACTGAGAAAACCTTACAAACTATTTTCAGCCTTACAAAGAAAAGTAGTTTGTATAACAAAGTATTTTGAGCATACGTAAGCTTACAAAGAAAATACTTCGTAATTTACGAACTATTTCTTCGTATAACAAAGTATTTTAGTTTGTTATATGTATGCTCAAAATACTTCGTAAGGTTTTAAGAGTGAGTTTGCGCTTGAAATCAGGCGTAACAGGCTCTTCCGCCAAGATTCCCACTATATTAATGCATGGGGGAATTTCCAGAGTATGCTTCATTTCAAGCGTAACTTTATGCTTGAGACAAGCATAGAGTTACGCTTAAATTGTACCAGTGAAGGACTGTATTTACAAAAACGCATTATGTTACCTTCACCCGTGGCAAGCAAGATTTGATGTGGGCGAGAAGCAGTTCACTGAGGGTCTTGGTGAGATGAGGGGTCCCGTTGCAACCAATTAGACTTGGATACTTCTTTTTCAAGAACTCACGCTCGTCCCGCAGCATATCATCAATTGACTGAAAAAAGTCGACATAGTGAGTGCGTAGGCACGTGACTAATTCAGTAACTGCCACTAGATTGGATAGGCAGTATGTCATCGCTAAGAATGAAAGATTTTTCCTCAATACTGTGAGCGAGGTGAACTTTAACACTCAAATTTGAGCAAGGATATTTTTTCTCGAAAATGTGCGTGATAAACAGTGTACCTGCTACCTGGTGGCTGGAAAGCATCATCACCAAAAATCTGGGCAGCAAAATTTCACTATTTTAAATATTTTGCCTTAGCTGCTTAAAGAAGAGAGAGAGAAATAAGAGAAATAGGCGGAAGTGAAAAAGAAATATTGAGAGTGTACTGTTCCAAGAGCCTGGACAGTGAAGTGTTAGCACCTACTAAATAGATGGCACTTCATATTTTCGCATAGTAAAAATTCTATGTGAAAGTAACAAAGGCATTGTAAATTCTACGAAGAATCGCTTCGGATTACGATGCAAAATACGAAGCGATTCTGCAGTACCTTCATTTTCTTCGGATTTACGAATAGCAAAAGCTTTGCAGACTTTTTAGAGTGCGGACACAAACAGAAAGACAAAACAACTCTGAACCAATATCGTAACATTACCTTCTTGTCCATGATAGCCTGCTGAGAACGATTAACCACACCAATTATGCCCAGTTTCACAGGTATGACTTTCCCAGAAAGAACATCGTACGCATCAGTTCCTGGAATACGAGAAAAACAGAGCAAATGACTAAACCACATTCCTTACAGAAAACAGAATCTGAAGTGGTACATTACTTTCGGTCGTAAGAGGACCGCGGGAAAATATCAGAATATCTTAGCGTAAAAATCGTAGGAGAGAAGTGATGTCATACTGTTGGGCTCACAGCATACGATGTCTCTAGTCCAACGCTTACCTTGGTCCATGAGGTCCAGCTTGGTGACGACGGCCAGGGTTCGAGTGCCGTCCGGATCCGCTTCCTTGGCCAATTTCAACCCTTCGTTGGCGGCCATGTCCATGTTGGCGGGCACCACAGCGAGAATAATGCTGAGGGGATTGTCGATGTAGGAGCACACCAAATCACAGATTTGATTTTCGATGTCCTGAGGTTGTCCCTCCACCGGCACCTGCGGCAAAACAAAACATCACAGATCAGACCAAGAGCAGACTCCCACAACACCTAAAAAAATAATATAAACAACGCAACTTAACATGGCAACGAGCTTGTTTCTATCCCCACTTCAAGAGCGCCGTAACGAACAAAAAGTACAACACGGACTTGTCGAAGCCACTTCAATTCAAGGCTTAAGACTGCTATGCTACCTAGCTGCTGTCTCGACCAGTTCGATAATGACTAAACGAAAGAAGTACTGCGGGGTGCAATAAGACAAGGCTATAACAGTGCACGCGGCGTACCTTTGTGATTCCAGGTAAGTCGACAAGAGTGAGGTTGGGGACCTTAGGAGAAAAGACTTTCAAGGTGATCTTGTCATGCGAGATGTTTTTCTTGACTCCAGCCAGCTTGATTGTCTCCTTCTCGATTTCATGACGAATTTCATCCATTTTGAAGATGCGCCCTCCAGCGTGGAGAAATTCGCCCCATTCTTCGACACCAGTTGTACCTGGAAGTCAGGAATCGTCAGATATACAGTCAGAAGAGCACAAATAAAGCAGTGTTCTTATCTTAAGACAATTAATAGAAGAACCTAAGGAAAGCAGATTTCTTTTCAAACGCACTCAAAAACCCTTGCGAAGTTTTCTCCGGTATTGTATTGTGAACTCTCTTACACACTATTTACTATGCATTGCGAAGTATTACATGATCCAGGAAGCGGAATGAGGGGATGGTTCGACTTATCTCCAAATCGAGTTTTATCTTATTATTGTGCCTCAGGATGATTTGCATCATTACAACAAATTAATTGTTTGACCCAATTCCTTACAGTTAAGGAGAAAATCCTCATGAAAAATGGATATAACTCAACTTGACTCCTTTTACGGTCTAAATTTCATTGGAAAATGGAGGTAACTCAACCGAAGTCCACATAACTCCATTCCATAAAATGGCAAAAGGAGATAACTCAGCTTGGGTCTTTGTGAATCTAGTGTAAAAAGAATCAACTCAACTTAAATCCCCATCACTTGATGGATAAAAGAGGCAACTCCAAACATGCACCACAGAAACAGACTCTACGCAGACTTCAGCTCCACTTGAATAGTCTCCAAATTCCGCCTAGTTTGGGAGAACTAAGTAAACACGGTTCCGTAGTCCATACCAACATAAAGATCTAAATCACAGAAACCGTCTACAGAGTGATGCTACACTTTAGAAAATTCTCACACTTATTTCTTAGGCTTTCTTTACAAAAATGCAATTGCATCATTCATCTTCTTGCATTACGTTTACCCTATGCAAACAGTTTTATGATTCTCCAGAAAAATGATGAAAATAGAGATATCCCCTTCTTCCGCTTCATGGATCACTTGCAAGTGCGCATAGACCAAGGCATAGACACTTCCACCAGAACGCCGAGTGAAGAACAAGAGGAAGAAATGGTACCGGAACCAGTTCCCATAAACGTCTCATTTATAGGTTTTGGAGGTCTAAAATCATAAAACTCGTCTTTGACTAATTTTAAACATTGTTTAGAACCCAAATGAACCCATAATATGGACAAATGGGCGACTTTTAAGGACTGTTTCCGCCTTTTGTTATTCTTCTTGTTCTTCACTAAGCGCTCTGGTGGAAGTTTCTATTTGTAAGTGCGAACTGGCAGACAGTTGGGTTGGCAGTGTGCTCACCTTTAGTGGTGCGAAGGGCGTCCCCCACGGGACAGTGTATGAGCTGCAGGATGAGCGGGCAGCGGGTCACGATGCCGGTGCCGCGAGGCAAGAAGGACTGCTGCACGATCGCCTCCAGCACCGAGGACTTGCCCGCGCTCTATCAAGAAAAACAAAAACAAACGTGGTTTTAAGACTCAAATAAATACAAATTTTCCGCACCTGTCGCAAACACACACTGAGAAAACCTTACAAACTATTTTGGGCCTTACAAAAAAAATACTTTATAATTTACGAACTATTTCTTCGCATAACAAAGTATTTCAGTTTGTTATATTATATGTATGCTCAAAATATTTCGAAATGTTTTAAGAGTGCACCGAGAGTGCGGTCACGGAGGAGCACATCAACACATACCTGAATCCCGACGACCACAATCTGAGGCAGCTCGATGGGATCTTCCCTGAGCAACCGGAACTGGTCCTGGATGGCGTTGAATTTGGTGATCAAAGTTTCCATGGTGTTCTGAAACACATAATTAGATTCATTCTCAGTAGACCAGGTTACATGAGACCGCACTGAGAATGAAAGAGTCTGAACCAATGCCTAAATTCGGACGAGGTAGCGCTCCAATTTGGGTGCGGGTTATTTTATACCACCCAAATTTGGGCGATGAAATAATCCTGACCGAAATTTGGGCGTCAAAGAATACCTCGCCCAATTCTAACTCAGGATTGTGACTCCTTCGCTCTCAGTGGCGACAGTGAAATGGCGCCGCGTGATTAAGCTCAGCTAATTTTCAAAGGCGGATCGCGACAAAACCGTGGAAGGGCAGTGGCAGTACTCAATCTAGGTACTACCACCATCTAAGTAAAAGAGGAACTGCAGTCTTTGCTCCGCACACGCGTGATGGGTCGGAAGGGGAGTCTGGGGGCCCGACTATCAGAGCTGTAGCAATCGGTGCCTCGGCGTTTGGCGCTTTTGACGGGCCTCGGTTGCAAAGAGTTACAGTTGCCTGACAAATATGGCTATTTTCGATTGTGAACCCTTTATGACTCCATCTCCACGGAGTACTCTACTCATTGCGTCAACATAATTGTCTGCGACGGCTTGCCGAATGCAAGCAGCAAGCGCCGCAGGCCAAGGTAGGTGTAAACGCCAGGCGTGGATTGTCGTAACTGGCGCAGCATCGCTAAGCCTGTTACGACAAGACACGGTCTGGCGTACACCAACCTTGTTGTATTGAAACGCCGACGAAAGATGAAAAGCTCCGACGATTTCTTGACACTAGATTATTCTTGGAAGCGCCGATTTCAGAGAAAAGAAAGGCTCAACCCGTAATTCTCAGAACGACGTATCGCACAATGTTGCTTGAGCGAGCGTGCTATCATATAACAAGGTTGACCGGACCAACGGGCGAGTCTCGGCATCCTGTGCGTCAAAATTCGGACGCAACATTTCAGACGCACCACACGGCAATAACGGTTCCTGGTTTTCCCAGGAACTCCCTGGAAATCACCTATGTCTTTACCATAGGCTTCCTGCAAAAACCAGGTTCCGTTTTCACCGTGAGTTCGTATGACACAACGTACCGAGTGGCCCAGACGACTATTGCCGCCAAAGTAGCAAAGCCAGCACTAAGTGTGCTTACCACATCAAGCCGTTTTGATTTGCCAACGATAGGCAAGCTTGGCCCCGAACTACTCTCCGGCTTGCCAAAATCTGGCGAGCACTTGAAGGTTCGAGGTAACAGCTTGACAAATCTTGGAATTCAGATCAGCTTGACAAATTTTTGGCGAAAAAACATGCCGCTGGCGTTGCAGTGATGTAGCGGAATTAGTAAATTGATCTAACCTCCGGTTTCGGAATCAGTGTATGCCCTGCTGCGAATTCATACCTAAGGCAACTTCCGAGAGAAATGAGGAATCACAGAGACTCCAAAACGAAGGCAGGAAACCGGAGTTGAAGGGTAGGAATCGTTCTTTCAAAAAGTCTGTCTTATTGCAGGAGACCGATAATTTACCGCGGGTTTCGCGCACAATCGAGTTTCGATTCCAGCCGTTCGAAGCCAGCTCTCTGAAAACCTTACAAATTACATGCCTTGCTAAAAAAGCATACATAAGCTAACCAAACACTTCGTAATTTACGAACTTACAGGGTTCCAACGCCCTCCCAGAACGGTAGTGAGAAGTCAAAAATGGCAGTTAATATGCGAAATCTACGCGGCGGATGAACTTCGCCGCGTAAATTTCTCATCAAAACTGCTATCTATCACTTTCGTTCTGGAAGAGCATTGGAATACCCTATTCTTCGCGTAACAGAGTAAATAAGTTTGTACTATGTATACTCATAACACTCAGTAAAATTTTAAGCGTGTCACACGGCCTTTGTATTTCCGGTTCTCGGATGAAACTCTATTACAGACTCTTTATTTCTGTGATCATTCCTTAGCTCCCAACTGTCGTGGGGTCTCAAGTCTCCAAATCGAACTTGAACAACTTTCGGACGCCACCGTCACTGAAAACGTAATGGTCAGACACATAGCCAAGTTATGGCGTGACAAAAAGTCACGCCAAAAATTGGCGTGACACGAAATTCACGCCGATAAACGGCGTGACATGTGAGTCACGCCGTCATTTGGCGTGAATGACAACGCGTTTTCTGAGACAAGTCACGCCAAAAAGCGGCATGACAAGAAATTCACACCAAACATTGGCGTGAATTTTTGAGTCATGCCGATTTTTGGCGTGACTTTTGTGTCATGCCGTTTATTGGCGTGACACTTAATTCACGCCCCTGCAGCGGCACGAAGTCACGCCGATGGATTTTCAGTGGTTGCGACAGGCAACTGTCCAAAATTCTAAATTTGCTTGCGCGGCTGGCTTTAATGCCGAGTTTGAACATTTTTGACCGTGTGGGTAAAAAAAAAACAAGAAGTAAAGCAATAGCTAAAAACACAAAGTGGTGTTTAATATCAATCAATTGATATTAAGATGAAAGGACTCGTTCTTTACTATTATGCAAATGAAAAGTGGATTGTAAATAATCTACATCACCTCGCTTATCCTGCCCCTGTTCAATGTGTTGAGAGAGGCTCTGCCGCTCTACATTGTGTTTTGAATTCCGCGCCCCCGCTTCGGCACCCCCGGAGGGGCGCGCGGAGCGGCGCGCGGAGCGGCCTGCCGAAGTCCAGCCGAAGCTCATTCAACACGATCTTTAACCTGATATTTCTCCGAATTTATCATTGTGCGTGATAAAAAACATTCCAGGTTTTATATTAACTGAGTGTAGGAGTTCATGTTCGTAATGGTTAATTAAAGGGTACCATTATTGCTGAAAAGATGTAAGAGGTTGAAATGAGGTTAGTTTCGACACCGGCCCCAAAATCTCGTTTTTTACATGTTCGTTTTCTCAAAATATTCCATTGAAAGTCGAAAAACAATCCGTTTACGATTTACTGACGGACTTCTGCACTTTAAAATGATACCATTGTCTTTTCTGTACATGTTGTAAGTTCTGAGATGAATGATATCCTCTGAAAAAAAATTTTTGAGCACAATACTCGTTCTCTTCACTATACCACTTTTCATTTGTTTGTGTGTAAAGAACGAGTAAAAAACAGCTGTCTAGCATTAGTCACGTCCAAATCGATGGTAATGTGCTTTCATGTAGGTTATGATCTTACCTCAAAAGCTCTGATTCGGGGAATTTTCTGGTGCTCCTCTTTCACGCCCTTTCGCTTTGTGAACTGCTGCTGCCGCGGTACGCGTCCACTTCTGGTCCCCCCGAGTCACAGCGAGAATTGGCGAAACTGTCCGTGTTCAATTCGGAGCCCGCACGAACACGACACCGTCTAGTGTACCAGCTCCACTTGATCTCACACCGCCCGAAACGGCACGATAAATTGTACGGAGGTGATTGCTGAGGATGGTATAGGCGTAATAGGGCCTGAAGAGAAGGCTGCGTGCAAATACTACACTCCCAATATCCTACTGAGCTTTTTCTTCGTAACACTGTTAAAAATCGTCGTAAATTTACGACATTTTGAAGAACAATTATGTCGTTTTAAAACGACATATTTGGTTACGACTCAAGTCGTAAATATACGACTTGAGTCGTAAATTTACGACATATTTGTCGCTAATTTTGATAGCGAGACCTTCCGTTTTGAAACGAATTAAGTCGTAAATTTACAACTTAATCGTAATTTTACGAACGATCGTAATTTATCTTTTGAATATGTCGTGCAGTTATGACTTCAGTCGTACATTTACGAATCTTGTCGTAAATTTGTGTCATGAATCGTAAATGAACGACACAAATCGTAAATAAGCGAGCACAATTGCAACTTTTCATCAACTTTTCGGGGATTTCAGATTTCAAAATATGTAATCGCGATTACGACATTGTCGTAGAGAAATGATTTTTTCGTCGTTCAGTTACGACGAAGTAGTTTCAGAACGATTTCTGTCGCTATCAAAATTAGCGACGTTTTTGTCGCTAATTTACGACAAAATTTCTGACAGTGAATACGAACTAAAAGCTTAGTATTCCTCTGCAAACTGAAGTGTGTACTCAGAATGCGTCTAAAGATGCATACGTGCAAGTACACATCTACAGATGCTTACTTCGCTGAGTACACGTCTGCTGATGCATTCTCAGCTGAGGAACATCTGCAGATGCATACTCAGCTGAGAACTTCTCTGCAGATGCATACTTGGATGAGTAAGGTATGCATCTGTAGGTGTGTTCTTAATGCATCTGTATATGTGACTGAGTACACACCCCAGTTTGTAGAGTCTGACTGCGCAGCGAAGGTAGTAGCCCTTGGTGAAGAGTTCTCAGTAGCTCATGACCACTCAATTCATTTTACAAACGCCAATTTCCCTGTTTTATGACAGCTTTGTGTCGTAGAGTACTTAGCTTAGTATTAAGACTCTCACCTCTCTTAGGCCACTTCCAGGCCCGAACTGCGAGCGTTTAATAAGTTCGTTTGTTATGCGAACACATTCTTGGCAAGGTACTTAAGAGTGTTTGTCTCTTCCGAGGTGGAAATTACTTGATGTTTTGTGTACGTTTCCACTTGAATTATTGGGAAATAAATTTGAATTAATGTGACTTAATTTTAAATAACGGTGTACATAGATTGTTGACGTTGTTTTTCCCTTGGTCTCCTCCAATGGCGCGGACGTTAGAGCCAGAGCCTCTTATGACCACAGATGACCCATTTTGTGTGTTCTGCAGGTTCTGATCGGCGTGTCCACCACTAGAAGGACGTCCTAGGAAATACCTACGACTTCCGCACACGAGAAACCTTCGGAAGGGGACAGCTCGTTGCATTCCGACTCCTCGCCACTTCCGCCAGGTCTTCAGCATGGATCAATCAGTACGTATCATTCAAGTTTTTTTGAAATTCGAAGTCCGTGTTCAAAACCTGAAATCGTAGTCAATGCATATACTTGTGCACTGAAAATGTTCACTCAGTACACTAAGAAAATGTCTTGCGGTGAAAGGCTGCACCACCGGTGAAGATTTTCTCGAAGGCTGCGGAGCCAGGAAACCTGGACCGCGATTGGTCCACGCTAGGAAACGTGGACCAACCTGTGGTCCACGCTTCACAGCGTTGAACTCCTCATAGGCCAGTCACACTTCCACACTCTTAAAACCTTACGAAGTATTTTGAGCACACATATAACAAACTAAAATACTTTGTTATGCGAAGAAATAGTTCGTAAATTACGAAGTTTTTTCTTTGTAAGCTTATGTATGCTCAAAATACTTTGTTATACAAACTACTTTTCTTTGTAAGGCCCAAAATAGTTTGTAAGGTTTTCTCAGTGCAAGTGTGGACTATTCGTGGTCCATGTTTCATAGCGTGGACCATCGTGGTCCACGCTACCGGTCCACACTTGGATTAGCAGTGTATTCAAAAATTATTTTCCAAACCTTCAAGTTAGTTGATCCAGGAAGCGGAAGAAGGGAATAACTGTTGTTAAGGGCACCCAGTCAACTCTTTTCGCGCTGTTTTGTTACTCTCTCTCCATTTAAAAGGCCCTGAAGTTCCGTCAGCTACAGTTTTGAGTGAGTCCATCCATGTTAAAAGCACTTTGTGGAAACATTTTGTTGGTGTGTAGAAGGATCAAGATTTTATGATTTCTGTATTAAAACCCTTTTAGATAATTGAGTAAGCTTTATTTTGACATACAGTTAAGTGGCTTTGGACACTTTTTGGAAATTAAGTGGAAACGTTTAAAATTTTGGTTCTCATAAGATTTTGTTCGCATTCTTGCTCAGATCTGTGGGGGGAAAAAACAGGGAGACTCATCCCTAGTAGTGTCCTACACTGCAGGAAATAACCACAACAAAAGTACACAAATTTCTGGCAAATTTTTTATCAGGAATTTTGTGTACTTTTCAAGTACAACAGTTGTAGTACAAAGTACAATGGAACCGGCATGACGAGTGCTGTGCAGTCCAGGGCTCGTTGTGGTTTGTACAATTCTCGTTGTACTTTTATTGTACAGTTTTTGTTGTACTTTTGTTGTACTATCCACACTTTGTGTAACTGCACTTACTTACACAAGCCGATTTTCATGGAAAAATTTTAAAGTTACGAACAATTTTACGATGAATGGTTCATTATTTCATGAATGGTTCGTAAAATCTAAATACCTTTTCAGGCATTTGCAAGCACTTTTTTCGACAAAATTACGAAAGGTTCATAAAACGAGCCATCCTTAAATAGCCGAAGCATTCATCGCCAAATTCTTCGCTAAACAACGCCAACTTCTACATTGAATTAAGCCTTGCCAATTTATGTGACTTCATGTAACAAAGTGCTTAGACCATGCGTAAGCTTACAAAGAAAATTTTTCGTAATTTACGAACAATTTCTTCATACCACAAACTTACAAGTTTGCACCTTGTACGTAATTATGTATTCTCAAAATTCTTCGTAAGGTTTTAAGGGGGCTCATACATGTTAAAAGCACTTCGTAAAATTTTTTTTTTGATGTAGATGGATCAAGATTTTACAATTTCTGTGTTGAAATCCTTTTAGATAATTCGGTAAGCTTCATTTTGGCTTAAAAATTATTTTTTTTTACAAAATGCTTTAAACATGTACGAGCCCCCTAACCGTGCGTACTTTTTCCGTTCCCATTTTCCGCACATTTGCCGTCTCAAACTTAGGCGTATTTTGCAGTGACTCAAGCCCATTTCCTATTCCGATTTGTGCCCACAGCTGCTGGCCCTGCCGGACGACGCGTTGGTGCGCGTGTTGGCCCTCCTGCCGCCCAGAGAGGTCTTCCGCCTCCGATTGGTGTGTCGGCGGCTCCGGGACCTGAGCCTCCACCGGGACGTTTGGCGCTCCGTTGGCCTGTCTGGCGGTGACAAAGGCCTTCTCCAAGCCGCGCTCAGACTCGCCCCCTGCCTCCGCGAAGTCACCCTGCTCTCGCCGGACCTGCAGGCTGCGGCCTGCACCGTTTTCAACACCAAATGCGTCGTCACCGACCTCAAGCTGTCCGTTCAGAATGAGACCGATGCTGCCTGGGCCACCGCCATAGTGCAAAGGTTCTCCACTCTGGGCGGCTTGAGGGATATCCGCCTATATCTGCACCGTGCCGCCCCCGAGGCTTTGCATCCCCTCCTGCTTATGGTTTACGGCGTTCAAGACTTAAGCGTATTGAATGTACACATTCACTCGGACATGTCACAGCTACCGCCTCTACTGTCAGACCTGGAGCCCAGGCCTTCCTTAACTGTACTCGCGTACCTAGGTGCAGCCCCTGACCCTTTCCTCTGTTCGTTATTGCGTACGCACGCGGCCACCCTTGAGGATGTTGTTCTGTTCCTGGCGGATGGGCTCCCCACATCCCTGTTGGGATCGATGCCCAGGCTGCGCTCCCTGTGGTGCCGTCTCACTGATGACCTATCTCAGCTGAAAAGCTTATCAGACCTGGATTCATTTGGGCTGTTGGATCGCGAAGTGCAGGACGTACCTTGTCCGGGAACAGTGGACTTCCTCCTTCAGGGGCCGCGCTTGCGGACCGTGGAGTTTGACTTCGAACCCAACCACCCAATTCTCGGCGCTGCCCTTCTGGAGGCTTTGGCCCAGTCGCCGTCCGCCCCCGTTCTGGAAAGACTGTCCTTACACGGTGTGCAAGACTCGCTTGTGGCCGCGGCACTTCAGCGGTTCCCATCCCTGCGAGCACTCGCCCTTGAATTGGACGCCATGCCCTCGGACGATTTCTTCCGGGCAGTGAGCCCCGCCTCCACGCCGCGCCTTGCCACGCTGCAACTTGTGCCCCACCGCTGCCCCCACGCCTGGCTGCACGACCCGGCCGTGCAGGACGTCCTCGCGAGGAACGCGGGGCTCCACCTCCGCCTGTCAGGCCCTCCCACCCTCGAGGACGACTGTGCCTGTCGGTGGTGCCTCTGGCGCTGCCACCGGGACGAGCTCCGGACGCACGCAGGCCTGCAGTCCGCCTTCTCGGCGCACACCAGGCGGCCCGGCTGCCCCGGGGACTGCCGAAGGTGGCTCTGGTATGTTTAGGCAGGCACACTGTCTACCAAGTCCGATTTATTCAATTTGCTGCATTTAAGTTCTTATTTCATTCAGTAATTTATAGTATAATTTACCAAGGTATTAAGCAACAACCTGGTTTTAGGCAATTGCTTAACCGCACAGGTTTCATTTATCTTCTTTTCATAGAAATTACCTGCATTGTTTGTGGATCCAAGCCAGAGCACTGACAGTATTGAGGCACAAATGGTCCTTATTCGCGACCTGGTTGAAATTGCTATTTAAAACCAGTTCCCGATGAAGGAATGGTTGGTGCCGGAATCAAAATATTTATTCACGACTATTTATGAAATCCTACTGTGCACAACTGACAGGCTCACTTCGATCGACTGCATTCGGTACCGTTTTCCTTCAGATGATCGTAACTTCTGTGTGAAAGTTCTTTGAAATGTTAAACTTTTTACTATTTATGCCGAATTATGGCGTTCTCAATTGTACGTTTTTACTTATTTTGTAACAATATTATGTTAATGCAATGGCAAGCTGGGATTAACTCTGATTATGGAAAAGGTTAAATATTGTGAACATGCAAACTAAACCCTTCATTTGTTTAATGCTCCAATAAAACTTATTCATCCTTGTATTGGCGGCTTTGCGTGCTTCCCAATATCTCTCGACTTTTTTGTTTGGACATCAGCACCAAGGGGAAGGAAGCAACGAGTTGCAAAGCTGCCATTGTTGCGCGCCATTCTTTGGATTGCCTCTGCTCGTTAAGTGTTGCAGACACTGAAATCAGATTTGCATCAAGCTGTTGTAATTACTGCAAGAGCTCTACAAATCGAATAGCGTACATTGTATGCTCTGCCTGGAGCATGCCTGCAAGTACGCTCTGGCTAGCGCATGCCTGCCAAGCATGCACTTACTATAGTGCATACATGCCAAATACACGCTAAAACTAAGCATGCATCATTTGTACGAAAAAATTCGCATGAGAGTGTAAGAAATCTACATTGCGAGCTGTATGAAAAGAGTCTGAATCTAGTGAAGCCCACCGGATGCGCTGCCGCGGATCCCCAGTTGCGAAGTCCCTATACGGGTCGTATCAAGATTACGTACGATTCTAGGCCACTTTTTGATCCCCTCCCCCCTCACACTGACGAGGATAACCTTCCCATGTACACTGCGAATGAAAGTGACTAAAATTTTGGGCGAGGAACACCCACATTTGGGTGAGGAAGGTTTCCTCACCCAAATTTGGGTCATAATACTATTGAGCCATGTAGGTAAGCTGATACACCTTTTCTTCCCAAATTTGGGTGATGAAGTATACCTCGCCCGAAATTGGGTACTGATCATAACGTTTTCATCCTCAGTGTAATTAAGACAGGGCGTGAGAGAAGCGAAAGGCCTGTTCGTGCCTCCCATTGGCTGCGGCGTTTCGGCCATGTTTGCTTTGGCCGGAAGCGCGCCAAAATCGCGATGTTTGAATGTGGCTAAGCGGCGCGATGGTCGCAATGCTCTCGCAGTGGGTAGATGGGTCGTCAGGGAAGGTCATGTGACGAAAGAGTCGGACCTTGGTCGTTTGGCAGTGTAGTTTAGTGCCGTTCGGTTATTTTAACTGTTTTGGCTATATGGTGACCGGCAATCGGTTGGATGAGTGGCACTGTCGCCGTCAGTACTTATGGTCAAAGAGGGCTCCGATTCAACAGGCGGCTGCTGCTGACCTAAGCAGGAAGAGTATGTATGCGCTTTAGGCAGCTAAAATAATTCCAAGTTCCAATCTCAATTTCGCAGTGTAACTATTACTATTTTCAATTCTCTTGAGGAGATAGTGCAGTAAAATTTTGATGTCCTAGAAATATTTGCAACAGAAAGTTCATTTTGTGTTTAAAATTCAATCACTGTATGATGAATTTATTCCTCAAGTTGGAAACTCCATCTTCCATATTTTCTGAGTTATGGAGGTTCACGTAAACTTTTAGCCGTTTCTCCCAAACTTTCCTCACAACAAAGGAAAAGGTGCTTCAGATTCTGGCTATTTAAACCTTCAAAGATAAAAAGATAGTGTAGCCACATTTAGAAATTTTAGCCCAGTAACTAGGCCTATTTGAATTTTTGGTTGAAAGTTTTACTTTGTCGTGAGGAGAATTTGAGACAAACGATTAAAAGTTAGCGTAAACATCCATGGCTCAGAAACTAAATAAAATTTGGGCCCGTCCTTTGGGGTTTATGAAATAGAAAGGAACTTTCACCCATAAATTTAGGCTACAAGTATTTAAAAAAATTAATAGTCACTTTTATTACTTTACAATGGACCTTACTTATTTTTTTAAATCTAGAAACAAGAAAAATATTTTTAAAAAGCCAGGGTCTTTTTCCTGTATCGAAAGAGATCAATTTGGCAAAGGCTGGGAACCTTTTTCTTTGTTGTGAGGTGACTTTGGGAGAAACGACTGAATGTTGACGTAAACCTCTATAACTCAGAAACTAAAAGGAAGTGAGGCCCCTCCTTTGCGGTATGAGTTTATGCAATAGAAAGAAACTTTTACCCATAAATTGAGACTTCTTACTCAAGTATATAAAGAAAGTTGATTTTCCAACTTCTACACTATCTCACATGCAAAGAAGAAAAAACAAAAAAATTACAATTTGAGTAAAAATATTTTTGGAAAAATATGAATTTCTAATGTCACTGATGTTTTTTGCTTGGACCCTAAACGTAAATCGAACAATCACAATCAAGACACAAGATACTCTAGGCAGAAGAGTAGCAGAAGACCGCAGTCGGCCGCTATGTTTGCTATGGGTCGACCGGCACTTCCCCCAAGTATGAGAAGCGCCAGTCAAGCCTTTCGCTTCTCTCCACGGCTCTGGGCGTAGTATGTGGCTCGACTCCCCCCTCCCCCAAATGGTCACGTTGTATTCCCAAAGAACACGAAACACTCACGAAGCAGTCAAAGGACGTCAGCATAATGCTTTTTATGTCGAAATTTTGACAAAAATTTGTTATATTGACATCAAAATGACGTCACTATGAACGTTTCGTGTTCTTTGAGGTTGCGGCCCCCTACGCTGGTAGAGGTTTCTCAGACCTGGGGTATATGAAAGATTTAACCAGTCACTCCCCTTTACCAACGAGACGAAGTAGCGGTGTGCTGACGCTGACCCTCGGTAGTGCGTCGCCAAGCTCATGAACGTCCCATACAAGATCCCCGCCCAACCCGTCGTCCACACCGCCGTCGGTCAGTGCCGCGCTCCGCCGCTAGATGGCGCGATCAGCGCGCCACCCGAACGTCGACAAAGCACTGCACGGCCTTCAGCTCTTACCAGTGCCCTTTACCATGTTGGACCTGAGACACTTCTCAGGGGAATCGGAAACACTTGGCGGCAAGCGCTGCCGTCGGTAACGTGCTTCCCGATGCCGGAAAAGCGGTGCAGAATGCGCGGCGCCCTCTCGCTCTCGCTGGCGGTTCCGGCCGCTTGGCGCGCCATATATGCGCACTTCGAGCGCCGAGCTGCGAGAGGGGTCCGCTGGGTGAGTGGTCCCCGCCCGGGGAGAAGCCCGAGAAGCCTTTCGAGTGCACGCCCGGTTTGCAACAAGAAGTTCGCCTCGCCGCGAAGCGGTGGGTAGCGCCACCGTGTCTAAAATAACCACTCACCCGATCTTGACCTCACTTTTTGGCTGAGCGATACCGAAGCCAAGTCCGTTACTTCAGTGGGGTTAGAAATTTTTAGGAGATGACGCCTTCACACCTTTAAGTTACCTACTTAAAAACATACCTAGAACTATCAAGACACTGAAAGGTGTCAGCTAGCTTTTACTCGAGAGTATTCTATATTGTGCCCCTACGGTGTACTGGGGAGTGTAGATCGGCTGAGCAATGCTACCCGCAAGACCACAATACTGACTCTTAGGATAATTTCGTGAGGGGTTAATTAAGGACTCATGGATTTACTTAAGGTTAGACCAGGGTCATTCCATATAAGATTTACACGGATCTGGGTGACCTTTGACGATTTCGACCAAATTTGGCACGAAGGTAGCCCTAGTGGTCAGGAACATGCCCACAAATTTTTAGGTCGATATCTCAAGTGGTTTCGTCAGAATCGGCATTTTAATTTTTTACTCTTAAAAATCTTGTTATTTCTTCAAAATGGCTCAACAAGGCTATTTTTTGTCCGATTTTCATGCGGTAAAACTATTCTAACGTAAAATGCGATGAGGAATCCGAATCTGCCCTCAGATTTGGTCTAGCGTGATTACCAGTGGAGTAAATTGCGAAAAACATGAAAATGAAGCCATATTTCACGAGCCTGCGTACCCTAGTAGAAAATCCAAATCTGCACTTCCGACCGAGCTAAATTGTAGTTCAGTTTGTGGGCTTTATATATCTGTATTCAAAAATAGTGGGTGTGGCCCTCCCTTAGGAGCTGTAGGCCGCAATAAACAACTCTGCACTCAAATTTTAGCTAAGCAAAATACACATTATTGAGCTTCATAGCTCAGGGTGATGAGCTACACGCATGCCGCTTATACCATTCGAAAGGGAATTGTAAGACGAATCCAACGGTATCAATATGAGCCCGATCGGGTAAGTGGATGCCAAACTTCGCAAAAATGCCGCTAAAACTCAAAATTTGCAATACAAGTTTTTCCAATTAAGAAAATAAGTAAACGGCAGCATTTTAACTTGTCAAATGTGTACTCACTTACTCGAAATTTCATAAGCTTTCGATTGGTATATAGAAAAAGTTGGGTTTCGGCCTCTAAACACAAGAATTCTCAATTTTACTGAAACCTGTGCGCGCGAATCGGCTGAGACGCCCCGTGAAGGTAGGCAGCCAATCCGGCGAGCAGTCTTTCCGTCTCTCTTGGGATGTCTAGCTGTACCCGTACTGTCCCTCGCCCTACCCCGCCCCCCTCCCGCAACCTGCCCTGATGGAATTGATCAAAATAGGTGTCAATCCACTCAGGATGACCCCCTGAGTGGCTCTGCAATTTTTTTTAGCAACTCCAAACCGTTCAGATTCTATAGCGATTTGAAACTTTTGTCAACTTTGAATGTCGCATTCCTTGGCTACTTGTCATTTGTAATGAGAAAGGGACCAGCCAGGTTTCATTGGCTTACCTACAAACTATTGTATCCATATAAGCAATAAAATTAGGAAAAAGATGAAAAACTTGGAAATATTTTTTAAAAAATGATTAAAACTTCACAAAAATAGAGCTTGCTAAAATAGGTGGTCCTTCCATATTGGTGATACTTGTTTCAGAGCTCACCTACCCTTAGTCGAACAAGCCCACAAAATTTCAGGTCTGGCCCAGCTTTTTAGCAATTGATCGGTCCACATTTTTTACTTTAAGACCTAATAATGGTATTGTAATTTGAACTGAGATGGTTGGAGTGACCGTTCAGGTTTTACAGCGATTTGAAACTTTTGTCAACTTTGAATGTCACATTCCGTGGCCATTTGACATGTGTAGTCAGAAAGGGTCCAGCCAGGTTTCATTGGCTTCCCTGTAGACTTTTGTATTCATATAAGTAACAAAATTTGGAAAACGATGAAAAACTTGGAATTACTAAGAAAAAACTGATGAAAACTTCACAAAAATAGAGCTTGCAAATAAAGGCAGTCCTTTGATTTTGACAATACTTGGTTCAGAACTCATCTCCTTAGTCGAACAAGGCCACAAAATTTCAACTCTCTCCCAGCTTTCTAACAATTGATCGGTCCACATTTTATACCTTAAGACCTCATTTTGGTATCATAACTTGAACGGCATGAGCCAAGAGTGTTCGTATTAAATCTAAGAATCACTTTTGAGCTGGAATCTTTGTGTTAAAATCTTGATAAGGTTTTAAAATGAAGCAAGGAGAATACTTAGTCTAGAAACGTTACTTCCATATGGCAGAAATGGTCTGCGTAGATATATTTTTCTCACTATCTCCAAGATATCAATGTAGAGGCTCAACAATTGAATATATGACTCAGGACAAGAAATGCCTTATTTTAATGAATGTTTGGGGATCATCCCTGAGCTCAAAAGATTTAAACCTAACACAAGTCCTTTTGGCTCATGCCGTTCAAGTTACGATACCAGAATAGGGTCGTAAGGTAAAAAATGTGAACCGATCAATTGCTATAAAGCTGGGCCAGACCTGAAATTTTGTGGGCTTGTTCGACTAAGGGTAGGTGAGCTCTGAAACAAGTATCACCAATATGGAAGGATTACCTATTTTAGAAAGCTCTATTTTTGTGAAGTTTTTATCATTTTTTAAAAAATATTTCCAAGTTTTTCATCTTTTTTCTAATTTTATTGCTTATATGGATACAATAGTTTGTAGGTAAGCCAATGAAACCTGGCTGGTCCCTTTCTCATTACAAATGACAAGTAGCCAAGGAATGCGACATTCAAAGTTGACAAAAGTTTCAAATCGCTATAGAATCTGAACGGTTTGGAGTTGCTAAAAAAAAATTGCAGAGCCACTCAGGGGGTCATCCTGAGTGGATTGACACCTATTTTGATCAATTCCATCAGGGCAGGTTGCGGGAGGGGGGCGGGGTAGGGCGAGGGACAGTACGGGTACAGCTAGACATCCCAAGAGAGACGGAAAGACTGCTCGCCGGATTGGCTGCCTACCTTCACGGGGCGTCTCAGCCGATTCGCGCGCACAGGTTCAGTAAAATTGAGAATTCTTGTGTTTAGAGGCCGAAACCCAACTTTTTCTATATACCAATCGAAAGCTTATGAAATTTCGAGTAAGTGAGTACACATTTGACAAGTTAAAATGCTGCCGTTTACTTATTTTCTTAATTGGAAAAACTTGTATTGCAAATTTTGAGTTTTAGCGGCATTTTTGCGAAGTTTGGCATCCACTTACCCGATCGGGCTCATATTGATACCGTTGGATTCGTCTTACAATTCCCTTTCGAATGGTATAAGCGGCATGCGTGTAGCTCATCACCCTGAGCTATGAAGCTCAAAAATGTGTATTTTGCTTAGCTAAAATTTGAGTGCAGAGTTGTTTATTGCGGCCTACAGCTCCTAAGGGAGGGCCACACCCACTATTTTTGAATACAGATATATAAAGCCCACAAACTGAACTACAATTTAGCTCGGTCGGAAGTGCAGATTTGGATTTTCTACTAGGGTACGCAGGCTCGTGAAATATGGCTTCATTTTCATGTTTTTCGCAATTTACTCCACTGGTAATCACGCTAGACCAAATCTGAGGGCAGATTCGGATTCCTCATCGCATTTTACGTTAGAATAGTTTTACCGCATGAAAATCGGACAAAAAATAGCCTTGTTGAGCCATTTTGAAGAAATAACAAGATTTTTAAGAGTAAAAAATTAAAATGCCGATTCTGACGAAACCACTTGAGATATCGACCTAAAAATTTGTGGGCATGTTCCTGACCACTAGGGCTACCTTCGTGCCAAATTTGGTCGAAATCGTCAAAGGTCACCCAGATCCGTGTAAATCTTATATGGGACGTTCCACCACCAAGTACTCACTGTGTCGGATACGTTGTTGTCCAGTCGGGGGCCGAGACACATCTGCCTGTCGCGCTCGCGCGGCCCTTCAAGCTGGCCGGCGGCGCGACTTCTGATGCAGCGCGTCGCTGGTTCGACTTTCCGGCCCGCGCCTTTCAAATTTCGGCGCTTCCCCGACAAGAGTTCAGAAACGTATTGAAACTTGAATGGTCGCACACATGGCCAAATTATGGCGCGACATCAAAAATTTGGCGTGACAGGAAATTCGAGCCGAAAACTGGCATCGGCATGACAAGTGCGTCACGCCGTCATCTGGCGTCAATACCATGTGGATTGGTGCGTACAATGTGTTTTATGCTCTGCAAACGCCCCACACTTTAAAATGTATGCCTCCATGCACACTGTTTTAAAGTGTGTGCCTGCATGCACACTGTTTTGAACGGTGTGCCTGGAGGCACAAAGTTTCGAACTGTGTGTCGAGGACCCATGCAGTATCGGTCAGGCACGCTGTTCTAAAGTGTGCGCCTGGCAAGCACACTGTTTAAAACAGTGTGCCTGCAGGCATTCATTTTAAAGCGTGTTACATGCACACACTTGAGTGTGCAGAGTGGGTCTGCATAGGATGTTACTCCTCAACCCCCCCAACCCAGCACATCCAGTCAAGATATGTCCCAATATTAGTTTCTTTTTGGTAATATTTCATTTTCTTATCATAAAATCTGGTAAGGTAAAAAATCAATTGTGGGTCACGAATCAAATTTATCGGCTATTATTTTTACGAGTCACGAAAAATCCTTGAATAAGCAAATCAATTTTAAATTCGATATGGGTCTTCCCTCAACTTTCCTTTATGCCACCTGAAACAGCGCGGATGTCTGCACTCTTAAAACCTTACGATCTATTTTGAGCATACGTATAACAAACTAAAATACTTTGTTATACGAAGAAATAGTTCGTAAATTACGAAGTATTTTCTTTGTAAGCTTACGTATGCTCAAAATACTTTTTTATACAAACTACTTTTCTTTGAAAGGCCCAAAATAGTTTGTAAGGTTTCCTCAGTGTGAACAACGACTATATACAACGCGTATACAACGCGAGGGGGGAACGACTTCGGGAATCCGGCTGACAGATAATTCGTAATCCGGATAACCGAACGACCGAAACTTGCCTAATTTCGGCATTCAAAACAGCTTGCCAAATATGTGGTAAGCAAACTTAGCACTGGCTTTGCAGTGTTTCATGAGATTTGTGCTTCTGGATTAAGGGGAGGTTCTGGTGAAAATGCTATTTTCTCCAAAATAGGTCCCACTGTGAAAATTTGTTTAAAATTTGATGTCTTATCAAGTATTTATTAAAAATTTTCATTGGGGAGGCACATTCTATGCCCTGAACCCAGTCGCAGAGCCTTTTTCTCCCATTTAGGCTATAACTTTAAAAATCTTCTTGCGCATACTATTTTGTCGTAAAAGGTTGGCTTAGACATTTTTCACTTCTTCGATTCATTTTCTGAAAATGCCGGCATGCACATCTCAAAATGTCACTTGCATTTTTATTCGCAAGCGTTCTAACCAAGCATTTCACCATAATTGATCAAAAATGTACAAAATAGACAAATTTTAGGGACTTTTCAGCTTTAAAAGCTAATAACTAATAATATAATGGAAGTTTTGAGCTCTGCATGCCGGAATCTTTTGAAAATGAGTCGAAGAAGTGAAAAATGTCAAGGTCAACCTTTTACGACAAAATAGTATGCGCAAGGAGATTTCTTAAGATACAGCCAAAATAGGCTCAAAAAGACTCTTCGACTGGGTTTACAGCGTGGCATGTGCCTTCAGAAGTCAAATTTTAGTCTCCTCAATGAAAATTTTTATATTCCGAACAAATTATGACTGTAGGATCCATTTGGAAAATGGCAAGATTTTCACCAGAACCTCCCCTTAAGGGGGTAGTACACTACGCAAGGTCAAAAAATACTGTGTTGGGCCAAAATTCCTGTGGACGCATGACATACAGGACATAAAAACTGATCATGGGATCTTTTCATACTGTGACTAACAATCAAAATCACAAATTTTGATAGGTGTCTTGAGCAGCTATTGCGAGTTCGTCGAATTTCGCTTAACCACTGCATAAAATACACAGGTCGTTGGTTTGCGCGATTTGGACCAAACGGTGGGACCTTAAGGGTCCAAATTTGGTGTGGACCATCTAAATACATGTCATTCTGGTGTGAACTAGAGAAAAATTTTTGGAATAATTATTAGTACCTCAAACAACACGGCAAAATGACAAATTCTGAAAACAGCATTTTTCTAGCCCATTTTCTTCCAAAAAACTTCAGTTCAAATATAGTAAAACAAAATTGATCGCAATTATCCTAGTTCACACCAGAATGACGGGTCTCAAGATTGTCTGTGCGAAATCTCGTCCAAATCGGATGAAAATTGCGGTTCGGACCAAATGAAAGTTTAATAAGGTCCCATAGTCAGTTTTGACGTTCCTCACCTCCTCTACCCGCAAATAATTTTCCTAAAAACACAATTTTTTAAACCTTGCGAAGTGTACTACCCCCTTAATGGTGAGAAAAACTGCACAGCTACACTGCAAAAAATCAGTGTCTGATACGGAGCATGCCACGGCGTTCCGTATTCCCCCTGAAATGGTGATACGGACATCTGCCGTACCACTCCTCCCATAAGAGCCTGTGCTTTATAAAGCGTGGTACGGAAATTTAACGGAAAATGTACCGCTAATTTTAGACCGGAGGTTGCCGTTTCGGTTTTCCGTTTGTGGAAAAGTCGAAAATGCTCCACGGACAGTGAAGAACGGACGCTCCGTAACGCAAAGTTCTCTGACGAAACGTATGAAACGGTCACTCCGTAGGGATACGGACTGGCCGTTACACGTAATCCGTTACAGAAATTTGAGTTGCGGAGCGTCCGTTCCTCACTGTCCGTAGAGCATTTTGGACTTTTTCACAAACGGAAAACCGAAACGGCAACCTCCGGTCTAAAATTAGCGGTACATTTTCCGTTAAATTTCCGTACCACGCTTTATAAAGCACAGGCTCTTATGGGAGGAGTGGTACGGCAGATGTCCGTATCACCATTTCAGGGGGTATACGGAACGCCGTGGCATGCTCCGTATCAGACACTAATATTTTGCAGTGTAGTGAATGATCAGGGATGCATCATGCCAACTGTTTCTGCCAGGGAACGCCGCCCTCCTGCTCAAGACATTGTAGAAGAAATTCGGGACTTTTACCAGCTACATGATTTTAGTAGCAGGCCTCATGCCACGTATGAAAGATTATGTCAGTGTGAAAAAGGATGAAGTCCGATATCATGAGCAGAAAAGGCTTGTACTATTGTGCACTTTGAAGGAGCTATGCCTTATGTTCAAGGGAAGTAGCCACACGCTAAATGTCTTATGTACTTTAATGTCCATAGCTATGGCCGTTTTTGTACATACAGAACTTATGCACAAATTTGTACATAAATTAGGAACAATATTTCCATATTGTGCTTAAGTATGTAAAACATTGTACCTAATTTATTTTAATTATTTAATTTCCACAACTTTGGCGGAATCTCCAGTAAAATTCCTGAAATCTTGCAGTCTTGTGTACGCCGGAAGTGAGTGGCGGCCCTCTCGGCGGCGGGGTTACCTTGCATATATTTATCTTTTTCTTTCACCTGATCAATCTTATGTACAAGCAGGACTTTCGGAGTGCTTTCTTTAAACCTTACGAAGTATCTTGAGCATACATATAACAAACTAATATACTTTGTTAAACGAAAAATAGTTGGTAAATGATCCAGGAAGCGGAAGAAGGGAATAACTTGACTTATCCCCAAATTGAGTTTGTATTTTAATATTGTGCCTTAGAATGGTTTCCATCACTACACCAAATTATTTGACTGAATTCCAAGCAGTTTAGGAGAAAATCCACATGGAAAAAGGGTATAACTCAACTTAACCCCTTTTACGGTCTAAATTTCATTGGAAAATGGAGATAACTCAACGGAAGTCCACATGAGTCCGTTTGACAAATTGGCAAAAGGATATAACTCAACTTGTATTTTTATGAATCTTGTGTAAAAAGAATCAACTCAACTTAGCCCCCCATTAATTTTAAATTTCAATTTGGAAAAAAGAGCTAAGTCCAAAAAATACACCAGAGTAACATACACTTTATGCAGACTATTGTTCCACTTGACTTGTCTCCAAATTCCTCTTTGTTTAGGAAATATAAGGTGAGCTGACTCTGTTTTCCATTTCAACGGAAAGCGATAAGTCGCAGAAATCCTCTACGGAGTGACCTTACACTTTTTATTTTTTTTTCAAAATTTTACTAATGCTTTTTGAAATTATTAACATCTGCAACATTCATTTGTTTTGTTTTAGTTTTCCCTCCTAACAGTTTTTGGTTTCTCCTGGAAAATGGCCAAAATTGAGTTATCCCCTTCTTCCGCTTCCTGGATCAAATTATGGAGTATTTTCTATGTAAGCTTATGTATGCTCAAAATACTTTTCTTCGTAAGGCCCAAAATAGTTTGTAAGGTTTTCTCAGTGCATGTCCGGAAATATCAGCTTCTAACCCTCTGTTCTAATCGTCTTTTATAGGTTCGTCGCGAAAGTGACGTTAGTGGAATTCTTAACCAGCCGCTGTGGTCAAATATGGACGTTGAACGCCGTCAAGATTTGATTGCACAGTCTCACGATGAAATGGCATTTTGGGTAAGTTTTCTTCCGAGGCGACCATATTCAATGGGACATTTTAGCAAAATGTGTAGATAGGCTCTTCGGGCAGAGCTTGAAAGGTGGAACGTGAACAGTAACCTTAAAGGGCCTTCCTTAAGCTTTGGACGGGTCGTTATCACATTCAATCGTTCAATTATGCTTTCCTTAAATTTTTAATTGGAACTGAACAACTGAACACATCAACGAGTAACCGACTTGGTGATCATCACTTCACTGAGATTCCAAACGCTTAGAATATAGCACGTTTGGTGCAGTTAACTGAGATATCGCACCATACGTGCAATGCTTCAGCCATATTGCACCTTACGTGCAATGCGTCCCGAAAATGCCCTATGCATAGGAATGAGAAGACGTTGCACTTCATGTGCATCTGCAATGCTTTGCATTGCACCAATAGCGTTTGGATTCTCTGTTTCCTCCGATCTATGTTCATCTTCACTATTGACACTGCTAGAAATGTCTATGACGCAGATGTAGCCAGGATCCCGATGACTTAATTTAGGTACGCACTTGAGCATAATACGAAGGTGGTTTTTCTTCGTATAACGACGGATTTTCATGGTATGTTTCAATGTAAAAGCCGAAAAGATTCGTATGGAAAAGAAATATTGCTTCGTATTATGCTTGCTCCAAATTCACTGTGACATACGAATAACATAGGTCAAATTTCGTTGTAAGACATTTAGCGTGTTGTGTGTTAGTAAGTGCAGACAGGTTGGTAATGTAGTTTTAAGTGGAGTAGCAATGTCTTTTTTGGAGGAAGGTTTGAAAATTTTATAGTTCCAGAAGATGTCATTTCTTTTAGTTCATTGTTCTAAAATTTAACTCTGTTTTCGCTTAAAATCATGTCAACGATATCAAGGCTTAAAATTACCGTAAGCCGGGGCAATATGAGACAATTTCGGGGTAATATGAGACGCATGATTTTTATCGTTAGAATTATTATGCTCGTGGCATTTGACGACTCATCCATCCCTGTCAAACTTCACAGCGAAAAATGGTATCATCTAGAGTAATTAATTGTTTACAGCAGTGGCCTGTAGTACAAGGAGGTGCCAGTGTCAAGTTACGCCACTCAACTTCCGTCAAATTCAATGAAATTTGGTGTCTCAAGTTACCCCGCACAGTTACCATTTTCTATAAAAGTCAGTATAACCCGATGAATGATGGGTTTCCCTCAAAACCAATGCCGCATTTAGAATGTTGAAATAATAGGGTTGAAAGATACAACAATCATTTGGGTCTCAGCAAGACGTGTTTCGAGTACCAAGGGAGACTTGTAACAATTCTCTAAAATTGTTAAATTTACTAAAATTGAAAAATCGTTATAGATCTGACCAGCTTGGTCCTAACCCACCGTTCACACGCTTAATCGTCTTTCCAAACAAGTGTGAAAAAAAGTGCTAGGGCAGTTTTGACCCCCGAATGTGCCGAGCCAGATGGCAGCTCCAAAAAGGTGGAAAAGCAGAAGTGTCTCAAGTTACCCTTGCTGTCTTAAGTTACCCCGGTTTACGGTAGCCTACGAAGAACTTCTTCGCAGCCGTCGAAGGATTTTTTAGCAGATGATACCTTTACTTAAAAACATACCTAAAACTACAACTACAAGACACATAAAGGTGTCAGCTAGCTTTTACTCGAGAGTCCAAAAACCTAACAATATAATGGGGGCTGGCTGCCGGGGCGGGATGGTGCGCCTGGCTGGCTGTCTGTGCCTGCGGCGCAGCCCGCGCGGAATTCGACAATGGCACCCCCTCCTCGCGCGCGACGGCCTGCGCGCAACATTGACAATCCCTCCCCGCTACAGCGGGGATGCATATTTTGTATATGCATGAACTGATACTATCTTTACCAATGAGCCCATACTACCCCGTAGAAGAAAACAAAACAAGTATCATCTGCTTTCATTAACGTTCGTTGAATGAGATTTTTTTCTTAGCATTACAAACAAAATCGTGCGTATAACGAACGAGCAGTTTTTTGGTAGGAATTTATCTGTGTTCACTTTGCAGAGCATTAAGGCAAAAGGCAAAATGTGTGGCTAATGCAGGAAACGAATGTTGCGTATTCCCACAATCCGGAGCACGCAAATTTTAGGGTCGTACACCTCTTGCTCGAATTTGTTCGTCAATGCCACTGTCAGAAAACTCCGTAAAAATACGGAAATTTAACGGAGACTTCCTTTTTTTTAACGGAGATCTCCGTTCTTTTGAATTATGGATTTTCTCCGTAAAAATATGGAAGTTATGTATATAAATGAAATAGAAGCCTTACTTATCAAAAAGAACAGACTAATTCACGTTATCGATGGGTTGGGTGACCAACTGATTAGGTGTTCCAAGAGTACGCCTTCCCTAAAGCGACCTCGCCTTTGGGTTTGCGTCCATTTATCCGATCCTAATGGCATGTGGTCAAGTGGGATCTTCAAACAGTTTTGGAGAATATCACTTTCGTCTAAAAGGACACAGTTTGCATTAACATCGAAGGTGGAAGGAGGGAAGTAAACCGTTAAAATGCGTTTATTTCTGCAAAAATGCGGTTCTTCTCAGTAAAAATACGGAAAATTTCCGTAAAAATATGGAAAATCTCCGTAAAATTATGGAAAATCTCCGTAAAAATATGGAAAATTTACGGAGCCTCCATTCCCAAAATAAGAGTAACTTTCTCCGTAAATTTACGGACTTTTTTTCTGACAGTGTGTGACCCGAGATAATTATGTCTTTTCTAAAATTGTGATATGTTTTGTTGTGTCTACAGACTTTACCAGACGACTTTCTACTAGCTGTGCTTGGTCACCTGCCCACGAGAGAACTCTTCACGGCCCGCTTGGTGTGTCGCCGTTTCCGAGATCTCTGCCTGCACCGGCAGTTGTGGAAAACCCGCAGTTTGGCGAATGATTTGTTTGGCTCGGTCAGTGTTGACTTCGGCTTGAGGCGAGCTGTGCTCAGTCTTGCCCCGTGCCTCCGACGACTGAGTCTTTCTCCCGGCCATTGTATCAGGCTGGCTCCTTTTGTTCCTTCGGTTTCTCAGCTTAACATTGATTTGGCATTCTATGGAGAGGGACAGGAAATAACATGTGACAATGCACAGGACTTCATCAACTTAGTTCAGAGACTTTCATCTCTTGGTGGCTTGACGGAGTTGGGCTTCTGTCTTGCGCTTGAAAATCCCAATTCGCTATTAGTGCAAGCTCTTCTGAAGACAATCTACACCATCAGTGGTCTTCAGAGTCTATTCATCGGTGGTGAAATCCCACTTGCAGCGGACATATCTGTCGACGTGAAAGTCGAGCCTTCTTTGAAAAAAATAAATTATAGGTCGTTGGGCGATGACGCCTGTGAGAGGGTACCTTTCATCGGGTCGCTGCTGAAGGCCCACGCGTCCACTCTGGAGGAAGTGATTGTTGAGCTGCATGATGTTCCCCTGTCTCCACTGCAAGGGAGCAAAAAGCTGCGGTCCTTGACCATCTTCCCACATGAAGAACTGCCATTGCTCGTGGATTGCCCCAACCTCTCCACCATTGAGATCGTGTATTCAGACAGGTGGGTCTATCCTGCAGGAACGATCGAGTTCTTCCGACGGGCCGTCAGTCTCCGGTCAGTGACCTTTACTTGCCCGGTAAGGGATTCTTTGGCCCCACTTGTGGCGCTGGCTGGGTCCAAGGCAGCTAAGCGAGTTTGGATGCTTGATATCTTCGCTACTTCGCCTGATGTCATCACACTGCTGGGGATCAGCCTCTACAAGTTCCCTTCCCTGCGGAGACTCACCTTCCAAGGCAAAGTGACAGACGACTTCCTTCGCGCAGTGGACCCCGCAGCGACGCCCAACCTCACTTCGCTGGCGCTCGACGTGTGCCACGACGGGTCGCCGTGCGCGCACTCCTGGCTGCACGGGCCCGCCATCCAGGACCTCTTCGCCAGGAACCCGCGCCTGGGACTGCACATTGAAAATTGGTATGGGAAGTATGGTCGTGACTGTTCCTGCAGGTGGTGCTCTTGGGGCTGCCACAGTAAGCTCGTTGAACCCAAGGGAGGGTTCTCTGCAGATTACATATGAATTGCTGTTGGATGATGAACACCAGCGTTCCATGTGACATGCCTGTTAGATGCGAAACTACTGCTTTCTGGTGCTTATTTAGCCAAGAAATTTACTTTTTCTTATTTGTCCATAAGAAAGTGGATTAAAATTTGCTTATTAGTTTTTACAGACTAAGTTTTTTTTGTTTCTTTACAAAGCAGCATTGCAACTATTTATTTGTAATTTGTTTACTCTTGTTGTGAAACGCTTCGAGATAGCTGTACCCTCGCCATTAAGGATCGTTGGAAGGACGCAATCTAATTATTATGTAAATAGACTGGTGTCAGTTACTTCGCTGTTTATTTTTCTACCATAAGGTAAAAAATCAATTGTGGGTCACATTTTTGAAAATTCCAAATTAAGGCCTTTAATTTTGACCTGGTGACAAAAGTGCACGTGCGGCCTTTAACTATGGTCCTTGGACTGAGTTTTGCAGCATAGTTGCCCCGTCTATCATCCTTATTTACTAAGCTGTGGCTGTTTTAAAAATAGTCTGTTTTGGCCCACAATTGATTTTTGGAACCAGTTGTGGGTCAGCATTGTAGAAAGCTCAAATTTGGATATGGTTTGCTTAAATGCGGAAGGAATTCACCTTTGAATTTATTTTTTGGAATCGTAAAAACTGCAGGATCTGTAGCACAATGAATCAATTGTGGGTCATATCAATTGTGGGCCATTTCGTCTTTTTGCTTGTAAATTGACCACTTTTGTAAGATATTTTCTTATTTTCATTAATAAAAGGTCCCTGGTTCTCAATAAACCAAGCAGGCACGTTTTTCACTCAAAGAGGAAAAATACATAAACAGGCTTATTTCACTGTGAGACAGATGTGAGTTAAACGTCCTGGATTAGAGACGAGACTTTTATAGTGCATACTCTAGGGCCGCCTGTGTGGTAGACAATCCAACACCACCCCCTTTCATCCTGAGGTATTGCTACAGTTTATAATCTGTTTCAGTCAGAATATTTAGTCTGTAGGGATTGATTTGACTCTTTTTTAACAGGGCTGGACTGGCCTCGGGTGCCTAGCCTGAAGTTAGAGACTTTCCCCCTTCCGGGCGCTATGTAAGCCCCGCAACCCCCCCCCCCTTTTCCCCCCCCAACAAAAAAAAGCCTTATGGCGGACTGGAAGAAGTGCTAGCGCTGTCATTCGGGGCTGTACCCCAAAGCTTAACAACCTTCGTATCGTAGTACTAAATGTGACAGAGCAAAAAAATGGAGTTTACTGTGATACATCACCCCTTCAGAAGCGCAGAAAACAAAAAATATAAGAAAAACTACCGTAAAATTCGTCTAAAATTATGGGTCGGACATGGTAGCGAACGCTACTTTGCTATCACCCGCGCACCATAGCATCGAATGATTGTGGGTGTACTATGGTAAATTTATGTTCCCTGACCTATTATGAAACCCAAATCAGCAAGGGCGTCCCGTTTTAAACCCCGTAAAAGCTTCACAGTGGCAATTTGAAAAACACACGATTTTTCGCCTCGTTGGATGGGCGCTTTTTTCACGACTTTTTGAAAGGGGCCCTTTCCCTTTTAAGCCTGATAGGAGCTGTCACGTCGTCGCTCGGACAAAAACGCTATTTGGGAAGACAAAGAAAGGGTTGGGGGAAGGTCTACCGCGAATTCAAAAAGATTCAATATCCGTCGGGTCTGCGGTGACCCGTCGAAAAAAAAGACCCACAATTGGGTTCGTGACCCACAATTGATTTTTTACCTTCATGCAGTGAAGGTTTTTTTTGCTAGTTTTTTCCCCCTGTTTGAATTGAACAAAAAAGGTTTTTGTTTTAGAAAGTGATGGGAGTGTACTTCCTGTCAGTTTCTTAAAAAATAAATTGAAGGTAAAGATAGTCTCACCAGATTTTCATTCCCACTATATATAAATCCCACACCGAGTCCGCACCTAGCACTGCTTTCCACCCGCGTCGTACTGCCTTCATCTCCAACATTGAGGGGTGAATAAATAGCCTATTCATGTGTACAGTTTGGCTCGTACTATAGTATATACTCACACGTATTTAGATTTTGGCCTCATTTGTCGTCTAAAACGCTAATCAAAATTGCTTTCGGATAATTTGGCCTTGTTTGTCGTCTAAAACGCTAATAAAAGCCGAAAATTGCGTATGTGTGTGAAATCGGGGGGTTTTTGAAATGTCACACCCGTACGTCTGCCTCAAAACGCTCACCCCTCGTCCAACATACAATCTTTGCGGAAAATGTAACGTTTGCGACTCACACAGTTGTAATCCTAAAAAAAAAAAAAATCCGAAAATACGGGCTTCAGGAGGCTTTTGCTTCCTCAAACTCTGAAGTGCATCTATTCGCCGCTCCAAATGAATGCACCGCCAAGATCTGCAATCTTAAACACAATGAAAGAGAACACCCTTTTGTGGTGGTTTAAAAACAAAACATATTAAAGTGAACGAAAATATTTTTTATTGCACCAGTTCGTTAAACATAAAACAATATAAAAATAGCACGTACAAAGGGGAAACCCAGCAAAATTATTTTTTTTGCAGTCTCTCATGCTAGGAATTAATTATTAGGAAAAAACGATGCCGATTTAACAAGCAGAAAATGAATTGCATCGAAGAACTAACACACTAGGCTCAGGATGTACGTGCTCTACAAATCGAAGAGTGTACATGGTATGCTCTAACTGGAGCATGCCTGCAGGCACGCTCTAGCTAGCGCATGCCTGCCAAGCATGCACTTACTAGCGCATACATGCCATGTACACGCTTCCTGATGCAGACAACTCCCTACCCTTTAATGCCTGGATGCATGCTTCAGTTAGCGTGTACATGGCATGTATGCACTAGTTAGTGCATGCCTGGCAGGCATGCGCTAGCTAGAGCGTGCTTGCAGGCATGCTCCAGTGAGAGCATACCATGTACACTCTTCGATTTGTTGAAGAAAGTAAACAAAGAACACGAAAAAACCTCAACACGGTGCAATTCCTGCATGTAAATATCAGAACGGATAGCTTGGCACGAACAATTACATATCAACAAAGCTTTTCAAAAAAAAAAAAAGGAGAAAGGCAACGTGTTCGGGTGAACAGGCACCTGAAAGCAGGTGGCCGCGGACTCGAGCAGCCATTTCATTTCAAAACGATTTAGCAGAGAACCCTTGCTTTGGCTCATCGAGATTACTGTGGCAGCCCCAGGAGCACCACCTGCAGGAACAGCCAGGGAGGTTCCCCTCCCAGTCGTGGATGAAGAGTCCCAGGCGCGGGTTCCTGGCGAAGAGGTCCTGGATGGCGGGCCCGTGCAGCCAGGAGTGCGCGCACGGCGACCCGTCGTGGCGCTCTTCGACCGTCAGCCAAGCGAGGTTGGGCGTCACTGCGGGGTCCACTGCGCGCAGGAAGTCGTCTGTCACTTTGCCTTGGAAGGTGAGTCTCCGCAGGGAAGGGAATTTGTGGAGGCTGATCCCCAGCAGAGTGATGACGTCAGGCGAAGTAGCCCAGACATCGAGAACCTCAACCCCTCGTGCCGCCTTGGAACCAGCCAGCGCCAGGAGTGGGGCCGTGGCATCATTCTCCGGACAAGAAAACGTCACTGACCGGAGACTGACGGCCCGTCGGAAGAACTCGATCGTTCCTGCAGGGTAGTCCCAGCTGTCCGCATACACGATCTCAATGGTGGAGAGGTTGGGGCAATCCACGAGCAGTGGCAGTTCTTCATGTGGGAAGATGGTCAAGGACCGCAGCTTTTTGCTCCCTTGCAGTGGAGACAGGGGAACATCAACCAGCTCAACAATCACTTCCTCCAGAGTAGACGCGTGGGCCTTCAGCAGCGACCCGATGAAGGGGACCTTCTCATAAGTGTCAACGCCCCACGATCTGTAGTTGATTTTTTTCAATGAAGGTTTGACTTCCAAACCGACAGGTATGTCAGCTGTAAGTTGACTTTCACCGCTGATGAAAAGGGTCTGGAGACCGTCGATGGTGTAGATTGCCTTCAGGAGAGCTTCCACTAATGGCGATGAGGCTCCACCAAGCGCAAGAGAGAGGCCCAGCTCCGTCAAGCCACCCAGAGAAGAAAGTCCCTGCACAATGGCGATGAAGCCCTGTACATTGTCGCGCGTTACTGCGTCTCCCTCTCCACCGAACACTGAGTTGATGTCGAGCGCAGAGACCGAGCACGAGATGCCGGGCACCACAGGGGCCAGCCTAGTACACTGCTCGGGGGAGAGAGTCAGTTGGTGAAGGCACGGGGCGAGACACAGCACAGCTCGCAGCAAGCCAAAACGGGCCGTGCCAAAATCATCGGTGTGCAGACTCCGGGTTTTCCACAACTGCCGGTGCAGGCAGAGGTCCCGGAAACGGCGACACACCACGCGGGCAGTGAAGAGTTCCCTCGTGGGCAGGTGACCCAGCACAGCCAGTAGAGCGTCGTCTGGTAAAGTCTGTTGGGACGAAGGAACATTACGAAACATTACAATAGACATGGCGGTAGGATTGACGAAGAAACGGCCGTGTAGACTATGTGGACCGGCAGTGAAAGGACAAGGAATCATAGCGCTTCTAAGCATTTGCGGACGTTCGTCCTACTTCTCAAAGTCAGCGTCTGCGCTGAGACGGTTTTAGTTCTTCTTCTTGTCTTTGACTCCCAGTCTGATGGAGTCTTTGAAATAGCCTTATCAAGCAAGAGCTCATCTTAAAGACCAAAATGAACAGCAACTTTGGCTAATAATCCGCCGCATCTCCGGGAAATTCCGAAGAAACCTATGACGACCGATATTGGTCCAGAAGAGAACATTCATGAATTAGGTAAGACCCATTTTGGCCCGTCTTGCGGTATTTAATTAACACATGTGTAAATAAACGACTAGCTCTTTGATTTAACTGTATTTTCGCGTTAAATATGTCAAATCTAACACTGAAGTTGATCGTGACAAGCGGGTGCCTGGGGCGCTCTACAAACTGAAGTGTGTACTTAGTATGCATCTACAGATGCATACTTGCAAGTACACACCTACAGATGCATACCTAGCTGAGTACACATCTACACTGTTAAAAAATGGTTGTACAGAAACAATCAGATGAGTGAAAATTTAGTCGTTCTAAAACATAGAATTTCATCATGAACCAAAGCGAAACAAATGCCATTGAGTCTAGAAAGCGACATTTTGTCGTTGAAGAAGAAAATTCTTGTTATCACTCTTTACGATACAATTTGAGTGGAAACAACTTCTTTTGCAATTATTTACTCAACTAAAGCATAAAATGAATAATCATCTATTTTGTTCTTCTAAGTCATATGGAAATTACTATTGTTAAAAAACCATGCAAAATAAATTTAGCGACAATTTAGCGACAAAAGTACACTATGAATATTGTCGCTGACATTACAAAATTTGTTTTGGACTTTCACTACTTGTCGTTGATGTATTATTGTTGGTGCGTAATTATCAGTTAGTCGTTGTGAAATTATCCCTTAGTTCCATCACGACAATGGTTTAACAAGCTATTCGTCCCACAACAAATCTTGCAGCTAAAAAAGTTAGCGATAAATGTGTCGCTAAGTTACGACAAAATTTTTATCAGTGTACAGATGCATACTTGGCTGAGTACACATCTACAGATGCATACTTGACAGGTATGCATCTGTAGATGTGTACTTGATACTGGGCATTTATATGGTGACAAGTACACACCTACTAATGCATACTTGCCAAGTATGCACCTACAGATGCATACTTAACAGGTATGCATCTGTAGATGTGTACTCAGCTAGGTATGCATCTGCAGGTGTGTACTTATAAGTATGCATCTGTAGATGCATACTGAGTACACACCTCAGTTTGTAGAGCAGTCAGCAGTCATCCAATGTTCATAAACTTTGACACAAAAAATTTCCCCAGCATAGCCCTATGCTTTAGATTATCAGTGATTTTACAATAACTGAATTATCAATAACTGCCCCACCCTCCATTACAGTAGAAACGTAATCTCATGGAACCTGAGAATTTTAAAACGAAAGTTAGAAATGACAGTTTCGGTGTAGGCGCGTTCCGCGTCAAACCATCATGGTCCAAAACGTACTTGCTCAGATCCGGCCCCCCAAATTTTTTTTCTGGTAGTGTACCACCCAAAGACCACTCTCATAAATTTTTTTTAAAAAAAATTCAGAACTTTGGCCGCAGTAATTTTTTGAAACTTCCAAAAAAAAAATATATTTTTTTTTTTAGTTTTTTTTAAATTGTGTATCTAGGTGCTCAAATGGGTTGAAAACAGTAAAGGGCAACATAAAATAGTGGGAAAAAAAATTGGGACCCCCAGCCCTTACCAGAAACAAAGTTTACGATTTAAAAAAAACACGGTTTCTTAATTCCCAAAACACGCCGTCTCACTTTTGGACCATATTGGCATCAAAGGACCCCAATGGGGGACTCTAACTGTCACTAAAAAATTAGGGACGGCAATCCATAAACACCAGAGATATTGTCAAAAAACTCTAAAAGTTATCGAAGGTTATCGAAGCTTTTTCCCCCAAAATTGTCAAAATGGGACCTATATTGGTTCCGCTGAGGCACTGTGCATTGAAATACTATTCAATTGTCCGTCTTAACACCATGGAAGATGTGAGAGAGGTGAAGGTCAGCATTACAAGAGTTTTGGAATTATACGGCAATAAGTTTTTTTAATTATAATAACCAAATGCGACAAAATGCATTGTTTGGCAGTCGCCAACTGAAGCTCATTGATTGGTGGGGACTTCATCCGGGCCATCTTCACCTTGACCATGCAACTGCTGGAGACTTAAAGGAAGAAAATGAAGATGACCCCGGGTGAAGTCCCCAGCAATCAATGAGCTTCAGTTTGGCGACTGCCAAATAATGCATTTTGTCGCATTTGGTTATTATAATTAAAAAAACTTATTGCCGTATAATTCCAAAACTCTTGTAATGCTGACCTTCACCTCTCTCACATCTTCCATGGTGTTAAGACAGACAATTGAATAGTATTTCAATGCACAGTGCCTCAGCGGAACCAATATAGGTCCCATTTTGACAATTTTGAGGGAAAAAGCTTCGATAACCTTCGATAACTTTTAGAGTTTTTTTACAATATCTCTGGTGTTTATGGATTGCCGTCCCTAAATTTTTTTGTGACAGTTAGAGTACCCCATTGGGGTCCTTTGATGCCAATATGGTCCAAAAGTGAGACGGCGTATTTTTGGGGAAATTTAAGAAACCGTGTTTTTTTTTTTTCGTAAACTTTGTTTCTGGTAAGGGCTGGGGGTCCCAATTTTTTTTCCCCCTATTTTATGTTGCCCTTTACTGTTTTCAACCCATTTGAGCACCTAGATACACAATTTAAAAAAAAATGAAAAAAAAAATTTTTAAGTTTTTTTTGGAAGTTTCAAAAAATTACTGCGGCCAAAGTTCTGAATTTTTTTCAAAAAAATTTATGAGAGTGGTCTTTGGGTGGTACACTACCAGATAAAAAAATTTGGGGGGCCCGGGTCTGAGCAAGTACGTTTTTGGGCCATGATGGTTTGACGTGGAACCCCCCGTAAAATATACGCGGCGGATGAGCTCAGCCCTCAGCATAAAAACTGCCAATTCTGAATTCCACTGTTGTCGATCCTCCGGGCCAGAGCTCCTTTGAAGCACCCTACACAGTTAAAATATGGTTGTTGTGAAAAGTTAGTTGTTCCAAAACATAGAATTTCATCACGAACCAAAGCGAAACAAATGTCGTTGAATCTAGTAAGCGACAATTTGTTGTTGAAGAACAAAATTCTTGTTATCACCCACAACGATACAATTTGTGTGGAAACAACATCTATTGCAATTATCTGCTCAATTAAAGCATATAATGAATAATCATCCATTTTGTTCCTCTAAGTCATAGGGAAATTACTATTGTTAAAAAAGGAACCATGCAAAATAAACTTAGCGACAAAAGTACTCCATGACTACTTGTCGCAGACATTACAAAATCTTTTTCGACTAACAATACTCGTCGTTAACTAACAACATTTGTTGTTGGTCAACAACTTGTTTTTGAAGGTGGACTGTTGATGTGTTATTACAAGTCAGTTGTTGTGAAATTATCCTTTAGTTCCAGTACAACTATGGTTTAACAAGCTATTCCTTCCACAACAAATCTTGTCGCTAAAAATGTTAGCGATAAATGTGTGGCTACAACAAAATTTCTATCAGTGTAAACATGTTTATCGTAAATATTAACAACAAGCCAACTTTAAAGCCTTTCTGAGTCTCAACGAAAGGCCGTCATCGTCATTCCAAGGAGCGCAATTTCCACCACAGGGAGACCCAGCTGGTTGAGTTCCCTACATAAACATTTCTTTAAAAATTAGAAACGGTCAAAATGTTTGAACGCACAGAATAAAAGTGGGCAAAAGGCGAGGGGGAAACAGCTTCTCACATTCGTTGTACAAAAATTGACCACATTTCACATTCAGGGGGCAAAAACGCCTGTAAGTAGGCAACTTGTATGGCAAAAATTCCAGAAATCCTGCACATTCTTGCACATTCACACAATCATTGTACACAAAATTTTACAGTGGGTCACCTCTCGGCAAAAGGGAAGCGTGCGATCGAGATTTCAAGCGACTGACTCATTGACGATCGTTTTCTTTCAGATAGGTTTTAAGTAATCTTTTCGAGTGGAAGCGACCACACCGCTACCCGGGTATACTACTTACATCGTTCATGGTCGCATCGGACATGGTCACAGAACGGGGCGACGCTGACGAGCAGGGTGTGCGGCGCACGAAGTCTTGGCCGACGTCGAGATGTACAAGAAGTTGGGGAAGTTGACAGGCAGGGGCCAGCGACAGGTCCGCGGAGTCCTACAACGAGAAGCACAGAAGTTAGGCACACCGTAATGGATTGGCGATGCGATCACTCTTGAAGACTTTCAAAGAAAAGTAGTAGGGGAGGGTGGGCAGTTGCTGACTTGCTGACAAGGGGCACTTGCAAATTCTCATAGAAGATTCCGTCACGCCTCTGAGATATCCCGTTGCGTATAGTCAGTGCTCATCTAAATTGGATTGCAGAGAAGACTTAAGAGGTTTGAGAAAGACGTGCCATGTAATGATCATTATATCAAAGTTTCATAACCCCCCCAAAACGGCCTCATACCAAAATTTCATTTTAGACTTTATTGGCTGAGCGATAGCGAAGCCTGTTACTCCATTGGGGTGCGACAAAAGTACACTATGAATATTGTCGCTGACATTACAAAATTTGTTTTGGACTTTCACTACTTGTCGTTGATGTATTATTGTTGGTGCGTAATTATCAGTTAGTCGTTGTGAAATTATCCCTTAGTTCCATCACGACAATGGTTTAACAAGCTATTCGTCCCACAACAAATCTTGCAGCTAAAAAAGTTAGCGATAAATGTGTCGCTAAGTTACGACAAAATTTTTATCAGTGTACAGATGCATACTTGGCTGAGTACACATCTACAGATGCATACTTGACAGGTATGCATCTGTAGATGTGTACTTGATACTGGGCATTTATATGGTGACAAGTACACACCTACTAATGCATACTTGCCAAGTATGCACCTACAGATGCATACTTAACAGGTATGCATCTGTAGATGTGTACTCAGCTAGGTATGCATCTGCAGGTGTGTACTTATAAGTATGCATCTGTAGATGCATACTGAGTACACACCTCAGTTTGTAGAGCAGTCAGCAGTCATCCAATGTTCATAAACTTTGACACAAAAATTCCTCAGCATAGCCCTATGCTTTAGATTATCAGTGATTTTACAATAACTGAATTATCAATAACTGCCCCACCCTCCATTACAGTAGAAACGTAATCTCATGGAACCTGAGAATTTTAAAACGAAAGTTAGAAATGACAGTTTCGGTGTAGGCGCGTTCCGCGTCAAACCATCATGGTCCAAAACGTACTTGCTCAGATCCGGCCCCCAATTTTTTATCTGGTAGTGTACCACCCAAAGACCACTCTCATAAATTTTTTTGAAAAAAAAATTCAGAACTTTGGCCGCAGTAATTTTTTGAAACTTCCAAAAAAAAAATATAATTTTTTTTTTCAGTTTTTTTTAAATTGTGTATCTAGGTGCTCAAATGGGTTGAAAACAGTAAAGGGCAACATAAAATAGTGGGAAAAAAAATTGGGACCCCCAGCCCTTACCAGAAACAAAGTTTACGATTTAAAAAAAACACGGTTTCTTGAATTCCCAAAACACGCCGTCTCACTTTTGGACCATATTGGCATCAAAGGACCCCAATGGGGTACTCTAACTGTCACTAAAAAATTAGGGACGGCAATCCATAAACACCAGAGATATTGTCAAAAAACTCTAAAAGTTATCGAAGGTTATCGAAGCTTTTTCCCCCAAAATTGTCAAAATGGGACCTATATTGGTTCCGCTGAGGCACTGTGCATTGAAATACTATTCAATTGTCCGTCTTAACACCATGGAAGATGTGAGAGAGGTGAAGGTCAGCATTACAAGAGTTTTGGAATTATACGGCAATAAGTTTTTTTAATTATAATAACCAAATGCGACAAAATGCATTGTTTGGCAGTCGCCAACTGAAGCTCATTGATTGGTGGGGACTTCATCCGGGCCATCTTCACCTTGACCATGCAACTGCTGGAGACTTAAAGGAAGAAAATGAAGATGACCCGGATGAAGTCCCCAGCAATCAATGAGCTTCAGTTTGGCGACTGCCAAATAATGCATTTTGTCGCATTTGGTTATTATAATTAAAAAAACTTATTGCCGTATAATTCCAAAACTCTTGTAATGCTGACCTTCACCTCTCTCACATCTTCCATGGTGTTAAGACAGACAATTGAATAGTATTTCAATGCACAGTGCCTCAGCGGAACCAATATAGGTCCCATTTTGACAATTTTGAGGGAAAAAGCTTCGATAACCTTCGATAACTTTTAGAGTTTTTTGACAATATCTCTGGTGTTTATGGATTGCCGTCCCTAATTTTTTAGTGACAGTTAGAGTACCCCATTGGGGTCCTTTGATGCCAATATGGTCCAAAAGTGAGACGGCGTATTTTGGGAATTCAAGAAACCGTGTTTTTTTTTTATCGTAAACTTTGTTTCTGGTAAGGGCTGGGGGTCCCAATTTTTTTCCCACTATTTTATGTTGCCCTTTACTGTTTTCAACCCATTTGAGCACCTAGATACACAATTTAAAAAAAACTGAAAAAAAAATTTATAAGTTTTTTTTGGAAGTTTCAAAAAATTACTGCGGCCAAAGTTCTGAATTTTTTTCAAAAAGATTTATGAGAGTGGTCTTTGGGTGGTACACTACCAGATAAAAAATTGGGGGCCGGATCTGAGCAAGTACGTTTTGGACCATGATGGTTTGACGTGGAACGCCCCTGTAAAATATACGCGGCGGATGAGCTCAGCCCTCAGCATAAAAACTGCCAATTCTGAATTCCACTGTTGTCGATCCTCCGGGCCAGAGCTCCTTTGAAGCACCCTACACAGTTAAAATATGGTTGTTGTGAAAAGTTAGTTGTTCCAAAACATAGAATTTCATCACGAACCAAAGCGAAACAAATGTCGTTGAATCTAGTAAGCGACAATTTGTTGTTGAAGAACAAAATTCTTGTTATCACCCACAACGATACAATTTGTGTGGAAACAACATCTATTGCAATTATCTGCTCAATTAAAGCATATAATGAATAATCATCCATTTTGTTCCTCTAAGTCATAGGGAAATTACTATTGTTAAAAAAGGAACCATGCAAAATAAACTTAGCGACAAAAGTACTCCATGACTACTTGTCGCAGACATTACAAAATCTTTTTCGACTAACAATACTCGTCGTTAACTAACAACATTTGTTGTTGGTCAACAACTTGTTTTTGAAGGTGGACTGTTGATGTGTTATTACAAGTCAGTTGTTGTGAAATTATCCTTTAGTTCCAGTACAACTATGGTTTAACAAGCTATTCCTTCCACAACAAATCTTGTCGCTAAAAATGTTAGCGATAAATGTGTGGCTACAACAAAATTTCTATCAGTGTAAACATGTTTATCGTAAATATTAACAACAAGCCAACTTTAAAGCCTTTCTGAGTCTCAACGAAAGGCCGTCATCGTCATTCCAAGGAGCGCAATTTCCACCACAGGAGAGACCCAGCTGGTTGAGTTCCCTACATAAACATTTCTTTAAAAATTAGAAACGGTCAAAATGTTTGAACGCACAGAATAAAAGTGGGCAAAAGGCGAGGGGGAAACAGCTTCTCACATTCGTTGTACAAAAATTGACCACATTTCACATTCAGGGGGCAAAAACGCCTGTAAGTAGGCAACTTGTATGGCAAAAATTCCAGAAATCCTGCACATTCTTGCACATTCACACAATCATTGTACACAAAATTTTACAGTGGGTCACCTCTCGGCAAAAGGGTTAAGCGTGCGATCGAGATTTCAAGCGACTGACTCATTGACGATCGTTTTCTTTCAGATAGGTTTTAAGTAATCTTTTCGAGTGGAAGCGACCACACCGCTACCCGGGTATACTACTTACATCGTTCATGGTCGCATCGGACATGGTCACAGAACGGGGCGACGCTGACGAGCAGGGTGTGCGGCGCACGAAGTCTTGGCCGACGTCGAGATGTACAAGAAGTTGGGGAAGTTGACAGGCAGGGGCCAGCGACAGGTCCGCGGAGTCCTACAACGAGAAGCACAGAAGTTAGGCACACCGTAATGGATTGGCGATGCGATCACTCTTGAAGACTTTCAAAGAAAAGTAGTAGGGGAGGGTGGGCAGTTGCTGACTTGCTGACAAGGGGCACTTGCAAATTCTCATAGAAGATTCCGTCACGCCTCTGAGATATCCCGTTGCGTATAGTCAGTGCTCATCTAAATTGGATTGCAGAGAAGACTTAAGAGGTTTGAGAAAGACGTGCCATGTAATGATCATTATATCAAAGTTTCATAACCCCCCAAAGCGGCCTCATACCAAAATTTCATTTTAGACTTTATTGGCTGAGCGATAGCGAAGCCTGTTACTCCATTGGGGTTGAAAAGTTTTTTCTGTCTGTCTGTCTGTCTGTCTGTCTGTCCGTCTGTCTGTGTGTGTGTCCGCACTACTCCTCCTGAACGGCTCGGCCGATCTCGGTGAGATTTTGCACACTTCTTGGGTATGTCCTTGGCTCGGCACACGCGAAATTTCACTATCCTAACTCAACTGGTTCAGTTTTTATAGCCGAAAAACACCTAAAAAACGGCGAAAAATCGAGTTTTCTGCAGGCAGATCACTTCTGTCTTGAAGAAGGGGGGTCTAGGGGGCGGAGCCCCCCAGCTCCGACAAGTTAAAAAGTTACAAGGGATCTTGAATGAAGAGGGGTCTGGGGGCGGAGCCCCCCAGCATGCATCAAGTTAGAAGTAACCGACGATGGATAAGCCATTGCCTGCCGAAGGCAGGCTAGCGCCGCAGGCCAAGGTAGGTACGCCAGGCGCGGATTGGAGGAACAGGCAGCGAGACATCGCGAAGCCTGTTACGACAAGACGCGGTCTGGCGTAAACCTACCTTGTATATATAGAATATATTGTGCTATATATATAAGGTATATTAAGTGTTATTTCACCTTAAATTCGCGCTAGAACATTGCAGGAATATCAATTCTACTTTGCACTGTACTTGATCATGTTAAAAATGGTGCCTGAAGCACTGTTCACAAGACAATATTTCCGCCCCGAACATATAATTTGGTCAAATTGGAGCACTGAGAATGAAAGAGTCACCACCATTGCCCTTTCATTGGGTAACGCACGCACCGTTGCCCAAATTTGGGTGACGAGGCCGCGGTGACCAAATTTTGGGCAGTCATGAAATCGTCGCCCAAATTTGGGTAACGTCGTCGGTGACGCCGTAAGGTCCCCGATGACGCTCCTCCGGGGCCATCACGATGAACCAATGTGGCGTTGAAGCCTCCGGTCATCGTGGCCCCGGAAGGACGTCATCGGGAACCTCACGGCGTCGTCGGCGGACGGCGTTACCCAAATTTGGGCGACCAAACGCCTGTTACCAAATTTCGGGTGATGAATTTTTCATCACCAACTTTTGGGCAACGAAGTTGCATCACCCATTTAAAGGGTGATGGTGGTGACCAATTCATTCTCAGTGAGCTCTCACGTAAGTTTTCAACGAACAATAAACGATTAAACAAGCACAGCTAAGAACGGGGGCATGCAAATAGTTCAAAACCAGTAAATCTGAAAAACCGTTATTAACTTTCGGACCGAATAGCCAGGCCTCCGTAGAGTAGAAGGCTCAAACAAATTTTAGGGCTGAAAAGGGTTCCCGAAACTTAATTTTCAGGGGGGAGAGGGGGGCTGTTCTGCCGCGGGGGGTCCGAACTTGCGTAACGTTACGCTTTCTGGGGAGTTCTGACCCCCGTCCCCCTTGCGAATGCGAAGATTAAAGTGAAGGTACAGAAAGAAAATATTTTGAAACGCAACGATTGAATTCCTCGGGTACTTTCCGATGTGAACACGAATGTTATTGCCATATTTCAAGTAGAAGGCAGGACATCGAGAAACCTCAACTTCGGGTAAAAGATCCTTTCAGTCGCCGCCGAGAGCAGATCAAAAGTAATCAAAACTAGGAAACACTAGGAATCGTTCCTAATGGTTCCTGACATTTTGACTACTTTCGTTCGTCACTCGGCGGCGACTGAAAGGGTCTTAAAAGCGCATTGCACTTATTATACCTTTGCGTGCGTCGTCCGTTCGCGCTCACCTAGTCAGCAGGAACTTCAAGAGTATGACGATTTAACGACTCTTTCTTAAAATTCGGCGCTAGGGGGCTGGAGAATTCAGCCGGCGAAACGTTCCACTCGCACGGCTGTCAAGTTTGCCGCTACGACACAGACCTCAAACCAAATCTGTAGGTAGGTGCGGAGCGTCACTTTCGAGGAATGTCTGCTGCACCTGACCCACGCCTTAACCAGCGAGTCGTTGACAGAGGCGCAGCCAGCGACGCGCGAAGGTGAGGGAAGTTCCCTCAGGGAACCGTATCACTGTATCACACGCAACGCAGTGTCCCTGGATCAGATCAGAATTCAACTGAGGTCAACATTGGCGGTAAAATGAATGAGGAACCAGAGTAGACCACCGGCGCGTTTCTTATTCTTCTAACCGAACCGATATCTTTCTGAGACGTAGATTCCAACCGGAACCACATCAGGGAACAGTTCAGTCAATACAAGCAGTTGAGGTTGGTCGGAGAGCTGTTTGAGCGAAGAAAGCCCTCTCGCCAAGTTCGAGGAGAGAATTTCCCACAAACGCTCGTCGACCTACGGAGAGAGAACCCCGAGCACGGGAAGTGTGATCTTAAACGGAGGTCAAAGAAGACCCACGTTGATCTGATCACTCTGGTCGAGGCCGACCGAAGGAACCGAATAAGAATCGAAGTAACGTTCGTAACGGACATTTTAGGTGTACACACTAAACTTCTTACGGATACATCCTATCTGTATTACGGACATTTTTGTGCAATTGCAATTACGGATAGATTTTGCTTGTAATACGGATGAAATCATCCGTATTACAAAGAGTTTTACGTCCGTAACATACAGACGAAAATATCCGTACGCTACGGACGTAAAACTCTTTGTAATACGGATGATTTCATCCGTTACTCACCAGGTGACTCACCGTGCTTCGCCCCAACTTAGACCTGATGTACAAAAGTCTGTGGAATATGGCATTTTAACGAGTCCCTGGACGCATACCTGCATGTTGCTAAAGTTCCCTACCTTTTGAACGGAAAGCAGAGCACCAGAACTTTGCAAGCATGTTCCAAAAGTAGAGTGAAGCTCCCAGCTTTGCTCCAGGCGGAGTATACGCATGCTTCAAATTTGGGCGAGGAATCCTTCCTCACCCAAATTTGGGTACCAAAGAATTCCTCGCCCAAAATTTTAGCCATGATCATCACTCTTTTATTCTTTCAACGTCGTGCAGGAATTGGCGAGTGGTCTCCTCCAGTCCTCGCCGGTCCTGCCACCCCATCAGCATGGAGACGCCGAAGCTCGCCGACCTGGCGGTGGACACCGCGGAGGCGGCGCTGCGCGTCGCGCGCCTGCGACTGCAGTCCGCGGAGGTCGAAGCAGACGCCGCCAGGACGTCTGTGCAGCTGGCCGAGCTCAGCAGAGACCACGCCGTCAAGCGCAGGGAGCTGGGCACGCTGCGGCAGCAGGCGGACGCTAGCAGTGGGAATGGGGTAAGCTTCTTTGAGCACATGTGCACCACTAAACAACTGCCTACTTAGTTCTCACTTGCACAGTTCACAATTACTAATGCGCCTTTGACAAGTTCATATAGAAATGCATATTTGCAATTACACACCTACACGCTTGAAACCTTACGAACTATTTTGAGCATACACAATGCAAACTAGTTTGTATTGTTACACGAAAAAAATAGTCCGTAAATTACGAAGTTCTTTCTCTGTAAGCTGATGCATTCTCTAAATACTTTGTTATAAAAAACTGCTTTTCTTTGTAAAGCCTAACATAGTTTGTAAGGTTTTCACAGTACACGTACGCTCAATGTGAAGCCCAGCGTGATATGTTCACACCTGAGCATGTTTAGTAGGGCGTAAATGTTATGAATTTGTTTTACCCACGGTGTTCCAATGCTCTGCATTATCGCAGTAAGTTTCCTAAGGGACGGAAGCCCAAGACTGTTTCTCAACTGCTTGGACCACTGTGGAAAAGAATACGGAGAATTCAGTTATTTTTTTGCCAATACTCTCTGGGGCAACTCAATATTTTCCGTAGCCTCCAATCAATTTTCTCCGTAGGACTTGCAGTATTCTCCGCATGCCCGTTGCAAACCAATAAGGTGCTCAGAGAGGACTGTAACCCCTTATAGGAACAATGACAAGAAGGCTACGGAAACTGTTGGGTTCCAGGTACGGAGAATTGTCACAACACTCCAAAGCCAGTGGTAAGTTTGCTTGCCACAAATTTGGCAAGCCGTTTTGAATGCCAAAATTTGGCAAGCTTTAGTCGTGTCAATCTTCAAAAGCTTGCCAAATTTGGGCAAACTAGGGAGTATTTCCGGGCTAAGCTTGCCAAATTTTGGCAAGCTGGGGAGTATTTCCGGGCCATGCTTGTCAATTTTTGGCATTCAAAACGGCTTGCCAAATTTGTAGCAAGTAAACTTACCACCGGCATTGCAGTGAAGTTAGACTTCTCTGTAACTGCTTGCTGCAGGTGGCTGTAGTGATTTGCTGAAGTGGTGTTTATGATCCCAGGTCCCGGTCAACGCTCCCTCGCCGCCCACTTCCCCGGCAGCCAAGAGGGCGAAAACAGCAGCTTCTGACGCTCTAGTGGAGGCCGAGAGACGTTTGGCAGAGGTCCAGAGTCAGGAGCCGGAGGCCCAGAAGGCGGTGGAGGCGGCGAGGGGCCGCGCGGAGGACCTGAGGCGCCGCCTGGAGCAGTGCCAGCGAGAGATGCGCGAGACTCTGCGCCAGCTCGCCGACCTGCGCGCTGCACAGGGGCAGGTGGAGCAGCCAGGCGGAGCTCAAACTCACAAGGTGAGACTTCTAACCGACTCTCGGCGATGCGACAGGTATGGGGTCGTACCCATATTACGTGACCGGTTTAGGGGGGCGGGGGGGTTCTGCAAAGTATTATAGTCAATAGTCGGTCACGAGGGGGAGGGGAGAGGTCAAGGAAAAGTCACGTAGTTTTCGTGAAATGGGTATATATGGTCCCAGTATTCGCTACAAACAATGTTAATTATAATGTGAGCGGAAAAATTGATCCAAACTCTCTTTGAAAGAAAGAAAGACAGACTTTTTATACCCGAATTTTGCTACCACGAAATGCAATTAGGATCCAAGGAGTCAAAATGTGCAAATGTCTTCCGCGAACAGAATGTGGGAAGCAGAGCTTCAGCATCGTCATGAATCCTTGCTTGACAAATAAAAAGGGGAACGTCGAAACTTATTTTGTCAAATTGACACCCGAAAGTTAAATCCCACCGATCGCGTGCATCGGAAAACCGCGTCATGTCTGGCTGTACGTTTGGCTTACAATTCCTAATGTTCATCTTCTTTGGGATAACGCAAAAGTTTCATGTTCTTTGCTGGAATTTCATGCTTTCTATTTTTGTTTTCAAATGCTACATATATAGGCTGGAATATTTTTTTTCTGACATACCACGTGACTAGGGGAGAGGGGGGAAGGGGGTTTGAGCATATCCCACGATCGGTCACGAGAGGGGGGGAGGGGGTCAAAACGTGGCCCAAAATCGGTCACGTAACATGGGTACGACCCCTATTACCCAAGGAAGTTCATACTCAAAAGTACTGGAAAGCGATAGTCGGCGATAGTCTTATGTCCGGAACTTTCGTGACGCTTTCAAGTACACTGCTAACCCAAGTGTGAGACAGTGAGACAGTCTCACACTATTTAGTGCGAACCACGATGTCTCACGCTTACAAGTGTGAACCACGTGTGTCCCACGCTTGCACGTGTGAGACACGGTATGTCTCACACTTGCAAGCGTGAGACCCGGTTTGTCTCACACTTATCAGCGTGGGTCCTGTGGCATTAAACCACAGGGAACCATAGGCAGCAAGTGTAGGACAAACCGTGTCTCACACTTGGAAGTGTGAGACAAATGATGTCTCACACTTGCAACCGTGGGACAAACGTGGTTCCCACTTGTAAGCGTGAGACATCGTGGTTCGCATTAAATAGTGTGAGACTGTCTCACACTTGGATCGGCAGTGTTCATTTTATTTAGCGACACATTTGAGTATCGCCAACAAAGGGCCATTCACTTTTTTTCAAAGAGGCGGCAAACAAAAGTATCGCCAAATTTCTCAATACTTCGGATTGGTAATATTTGTTAACAAACTTCAAACAACTCAAGGGGACTGGTGCATTGTTCATTGCCAGATTTTGGTGATACTTAAGTGTATTGCCGTTCAGAAAGCAAGATTTTTCGGTAAGGCCATTTGTTTGCGATACTCAAATCGCATCGCCTTTGGATTTGCAGTGAATTTGGTCGTACATCAGCAAGACTGCCTACACTGTTGCAAAAGGTACGAAGTATTCCTTATTTGTTGTCTCAGAACTCAGCCTTTATCATTCTCGGTCTACAGTATTTAGTACCATGCACAGTATGTTTGAAGACGCACCGTTTTCCGGTCAGTTTTATTTGTCCCGCCCTGTAAAGGACGAGGTGCGTCACGAAAATACTTAAGCTTCGGACTTTCAGTCGAGCCACAAGCCTTATTTTCTAAGCTTTGCACAGTGAGATGCACTTGACGTAGAAGTAACGCCTGATCCAAGTGTCATGACAGTCATCACACTATTTTTCGACCTACATTTAGTCTCACCATTGACATATGTTGAGACCACGTATTCCTCAGGTTGCAAGTGTAGACATCATTTGCTTTCTACACACCTTCTTTCAAGTCCGTGAGACACGTTGTACACTGCCGATCCAGTTGGAAGTTCCACTATTTTTGCGAAGCCCAGCCCACGCTGTAAAGTTGAGCACGAACCGGTCCACGCTTGCAAGTGTGAGAAACTCACATGGCAGTGTGAGACAGTTTGAAACATGTGCCTAGTCTGTTGTAATCCACAGGACCACGCAAGTTAAGAAGGGGCTGCTTGCAAGAGAAATAGTGCAGTTGAAACAGGCGTAATCCTCTATTTGTCGATGAGTCAATCTATTCTGATTTGCGATCGACACGGTCGTCAACGGTGCACTTTAGTGGCCTTGAAAGAAAGGTGAAACTTCGGTAACATTGAAATTGGCCTAAACTTAAATTTCTAAGTCACAGGAGTTTCCGTCTGGGTTTCGCTAGTAAGCGATCATCTCCTCTCCCGCACACTTAATTCATCTTTTAGTACCATATTAGGCAAGCGTAACGCACCCTCGGACACTGACGTAGCCCCCACCAAGTCCGGCGGGGAGCAGCACAACTGGAATGGTGCCCTCTGGGGCAGTTTGAAACAGAAGTGGATGGGGCAGTTAGCAACTCAGCAATATCACTAGAAAAAACGTTTTATACTATGGAAAGCGAGCATAATGATGGAAGTTCGTAATTCCAGATCGCATCAATGGAGACGGTGTATGTTTGACCCGTGACTTGCATCAAAATGCAACATTTATAAACTGTTGCATGTTGAAAACTTTGCGGGCCGAACAAGGCCTTTATTTCAACTCAAAAACAGTAATGTGTATTAATAACTTTTGTTCGCCTCTCTGAGACAAATCCATTGCCGTACGCATTTTCAAAAAAATCGCGTTTTGAAAAATATGCGTTTTTGGCTTATAAATTATTATAAAAAATGTTGAAAAAATTCGTCAAAATGTCAGCACTTGCATGGCAACGTCTATTTGAGTCTATTTGAATCTATTTGAGTTGTGTACGCGGCTCTTCTTGGTCCGTGTACACTTCCATGCAGCTGTTTCAAACTGCCCCATCGCTGTTTCAAACTGCCCCGGCCTGGGGCAGTTTGAAACAGATGCAAGGGTCGGAGTTTCACCTAACGTTGAACGAACTTGTGAGCGTCTGCGGGCGTTTTCTAGTCTAGATAATGAGTCACTCTATTAATCTAGTGCAAACACGCAGCATATAGACTAACAGTACGATTATAATAACGAAATTCCAAATTCTGTTTCAAACTGCCCCACCCTCCCTTACCGTGGGACACACGTGGTTCACACTTGTAAGCGTGAGACATCGTGGTTCGCACTAAATAGTGCGAGACTGTCTCACACTTGGGCAGTGTAGAGTGCTACAGCGTGCTGGTGTTGCAGGTGGGGCTGGCCTCGCTGCCCGAGGACGAGTTGCTGCTGGTGCTGAGCCACCTCGAGCCCAGGGAGCTGTTCGCGTGCCGACGAGTCTGCCGCCGGTGGGCAAACGTGGCGATGCATCGGGACTTGTGGAGTAAGAGGAGCCTCAGGCTCAGGTTAGTGTACTCTGCAAACTCAACAACTGTGAACTGCTCTGCAAACTCAAGTGTGTGTCAGGCTGCCTGCCAGGCACACACTGCTTGGTGCATGCCTGGCAGGCACACACTTGCCGTCGCTTATGCATGCATACAAGCAAGTGTGTGGCTGCCAGGCATGCATGAAGAATTGTGTGGCTGCCAGGCATGCATCAAGAATTGTGTGCCTGCCAGGCATGCACCAAGAAGTGCATGCCTGGCACACACTTGAGTTTGCAGAGTGTGCACGTGCAGAATGGGCTTGCAAAATTGAGTTGTGTACACACTTGAAGGTACTGTCTTTAGTTAAAGTTGTTCTGAACCGGGGCCGTAGTTTCAGACTTGACGACGCTGGGCTGATCGCTGCAGTATTACGTCGAAGCCCTTGCCTGCGCAGCCTCACCTTGGATTGTAACGCTTTCGACCGTCTTGGCGCTCTGCTCGCGCTCTCGGGGTGCGCTGTGTCGGAACTTGACATCACAGTCAGAGCAGAGCACGCAGTCCTCTGGGCGATGCTGCTGAGGAAGTACGGACAACTTGCACACTGAAAACTGAAGTGTGTACTGAGTTCGGAGGGCGGCAATTGCCACGGAGACGTGAATCCATGCCAGCGCCTTCGGTACAGGCGTTACGCACTTCTGAGAGTATGAAAACTAGGCCTTTGTTATTAAAACGCCCTGCACATGTGGAAAGAGCTTGAAATGTAGGGTGCAACATGCAAAGTGTCCTTCTCTTTCTCTCTTTTACCCTTGAAAAATTAAAGGGTGTCCCGTAACAAAAATCTTAAAAAAAAAATACGATTTCAAGAAATCCTAGGAGTCACGAAGTCAATTTGATTTTTGTGTAAGAGTGTGGAGAAAGAAAAGAAGTGGTGTTGTGAAGTTGTGGCTCAGGGGACTACCAATGGCAGTGGTACCAATGTGGTCGATGTGCCATCCGTCGAAATTTAAACTTGACAATAAATAGAAATCAAAATGCTGGTAAATTCAAAAAATTCCAATGCTAATGTATTCCGCAGTGTTCTGACAATGGAACATTTTTGAAGTCCATCATGATTGAAATGTTCTTAGCAGAGAGAAGTCAGCAAATTAATTTTCTCGGGTTGGCAACTATTTTCTCGGCGTCTGCGCCCTTGCGAAAATCGCGAAGCTGAAAGCGCCAGCAGTCGCGCATTAAAACTGCCCCTCCATTGTTGTGGACGTTGAATTGTTTGGCTTGTTTCAAGGCTGTGGTCTCTAGCCGTTGGGCAACCCGTGGCGATGCTCGACTTGTATCAAGGACCTCAGGCTCAGGTTAGTGTACTCTGCAACTCAACACTGTGAACTGCTCTGCAAACTCGTGGTGTCAGCTCTGCCAGGCACACACTGCTTGTGCATGCTGGCGGGCACACACTTGCCGTCGCTTATGATGCATACAAGCAAGTGTGTGGCTCCAGATCAAAAACTGCGGCATGCCAAGAAGTTGCCTGCCAGGCATGCACAAAGAAGTGCATGCCTGCACACACTTGGTTTGCAGAGTGTGCACGTGCAGAATGGGCTTGCAAAATTGAGTTGTTACACCTTGAAGGTACTGTCTTAGTTAAAGTTTTTCTGAACGGGCCGTAGTTTCAGACTTGACGACGCTGGGCTGATCGCTGCAGTATACGTCGAAGCCCTTGCCTGCGCAGCCTCACTTGGATTAACGCTTTCGACCGTCTTGGCGCTCTGCTCGCGCTCTCGGGGTGCGCTGTGTCGGAACTTGACATCACAGTCAGAGCAGAGCACGCAGTCCTCTGGGCGATGCTGCTGAAGAAGTACGGACAACTTGCACACTGAAAACTGAAGTGTGTACTGAGTTCGGAGGGCGGCAATTGCCACGGAGACGTGAATCCATGCCAGCGCCTTCGGTACGGTACAGGCGTTACGCACTTCTGAGAGTATGAAAACTAGGCCTTTGTATTTAAACGCCTGCACAGTGGAAAGAGTTTTGAAATGTAGGGTGCAACATGCAAAGTGTCCTTCTCTTTCTCTCTTTTACCCTTGAAAAATTAAAGGGTGTCCCGTAACAAAAATCTTAAAAAAAAAACTCATGTAATGGCTTGGCCGCACCGTCCCCGGCCGTCTCGGTGTAGAGATTGCCCCTCGCCATAAATTTTGTAAACAAACTTGAGAAATAATGTAACAACCTTGAAATATTTGTAAGTCAGTCACTTCACTTAAGAGATTTGAATTTGGTGTGTGAAGAAGTCAAAGCTTCGAATAGATCAAAGTTTCCTGAGCCTTAAAGTTGGTGTCAGGTGCGAATGGACATGACGGAACTTTCTAAAACGACCCATTTGGCCTCCCTCGAGTCAAATATTTGCTTTGAAACTGCATACACAATGGGAATAAGGTAGTCCAGTGTCAAACAAGATTCTTGAACGTTAAAAATGGATTGCAATGGACCAAGTTCGCTCTGAGGAGGGCGTGGACAGGAAAACGCGTGGAATCACTCTACTAGTTTTTATCCTCTTGAAGAAGTGCGTAACTGCTGCAACGCGCTCCAGTAGCCGTTGCCACCCCCTGCACACTAAATGTTTTTGTACAAATTTTGTACGAGACATCACAGTTTTTTGTGCGCACGAACTTTTCGTACAAATTTGTAGGAGATTTTGCACAAAATGGGACACTTTGTGCAGTTTTCCATACAAAAATTGTTCGAAAAGTTCGTCTGCACTTAAATCTGTGGTGTCTCGTACTGAATTGTACATAGTGTGTGTGAGTACACGGTTTTCAGCGAGCCTCTGACTAGGTCAGGAGGCGCAGGGTGCATCACGTATATCTACCGTATTTGCAGGCAAGCTTCAATGGGGCGGCTCAAAAAGCTGAAGGTAGAGGTTGAAAGTTACAATGTCCTGAAAAGTCCATGTGCCGTACTCCGACACCTACTCCAAGAAGTTCTCTACACCCGGGGTAAGTCACCGCGTCATCACTTAACACCGATGGATTCGTCTCGACAAGACAAAGAAGGGAAAGTGGCTTCACCAATCGGTAACTTCGGCCCGTCCCATTTCCTAATTCGTGGGTTTTGTCTATTTCTAACTCAGACGGGATTTGATCTTCAGTGTAGGTCACAAAGGGTGTTATTTTGGTCATGAGCACCCTTTAAAACATACACTTATATACCCCACCGAGACTTGAGCCGGAGTCCAAACGTCTTCGATGTGATCGAAAGTTTACATCGGCGCCTCGGTTTTAAAAGTACCCCTCCATGCCCTTCTACCTGTAAACGTTGCCGAAATCGTCTTCGATCACACCGACCATTATGCACCTGCTGCATCGCCCGTGGGACTCGAATCTGATTTTCTTGCACCGAGCGGTTTTTGGGGTCACCGAAGGAGGCTATGTTTACCAATTTGGGCAAGGTCGGACCACGGGAAGTCCTAGGAATTTACGGCATTAGCGCTGATGATGAGTAAAACAATCCACGTAAATATTTTCCATCAGGTATGGACTTTGTTTTCAGGTCTAGAAACGATCAAGCTGGAATTATCAGCTGACTTCGGCAAAGCTGAGGATCTTCTCAAGGCAATGAAGTACGAGCACCGTCCTCCGCCGGCCCTGCGGAAGCTGGTGCACGATAACAAGTTCGCGGACCCGTACCTGCCCCTGCAACTGGAGTGGCACGCGGCCACGCTGGAGGTGAGTGCGCAAAAGTTTTGCTTCCTCAAGTCATCAGTTTTGATAAAATTTGTCTGGAGCAAATCTGGGCATATCCACGGGCGTTCGCGGGCACAGGGTACTACAGGGTGGGCAGGGCGCGGGGGGGCACGGGTGAATCCGAGGGCGGGTCGGCTGTCATACATGCACTTACGGGCCGTTCCCACACTACGTGACCATTTTTTTTGGAGGGGGGGAGTCGAGTCAAACACTACGCCCCATCTTAATTACATGGGAAGGTTAGGTTATCGTGGTCACTATGAGGGGGAAGGTGGTCAAAAAGTGGCCTAAAATGGGTCACGTAGAATGGGAATGACCCCTTGCGGGTGGGTGCGGGCAGTAGCCGGCAGGCTTCCTACTCGCGTTTCGCTTGTCCGCGCTCGGCCCCGACAGGGGGAACAATCTTGTATATTTTGCCTGCGTGCGTGCAGGGGCATGCGATGCTGTTTTCCTACCATCAGGCGTTTTGGGGATCTCACAGGGGGGTGGCGATTCCCCCCTAATCTACAAACTGAAGTGTGTATTCAGTATGCATCTACAGATGCATACTTATAAGTATACACCTACAGATGCATACCTAGCTGAGTACACATCTACAGATGCATACCTAGCTGAGTACACATCTACAGATGCATACCTGTTAAGTATTATGCATCTGAAGGTGCATACTTGGCAAGTATGCATTAGCAGGTGTGTAAGGGAGTATGGGGCGATTTGTAACAGATTTCGGAATTCTCTTTACCAAATAAAGAACATTCTGCATATCGGTGTCAAACTTGTGCCAGTTGAGCAGTCTGGCCCTTCATCTAGACTGTGCAGATCCATTGGATCAATCTGGAGTCCGTAATCTTTGAAATCTAAGACGCTTTCCAAACCCTTGCATGCTGTTACGAATCGCCCCAGCATGGGGTGATTTGTAACAGCAATGGGGCTTTTCATAACATTAACATCCTACACATTAAATGAAACATCGTCGGGAATGTTATGTCCTCCAGCAGTTGTTCTTCGGATGTCCTACAGACGCCTTAAAATCTACATTACAAGCTGCCGTTGACCGCCTCAGTATTAACTGACCGGCTATGTCAACCCTAACCTCCCTTTTTTCAATTTTGGAGGAAAGAATAGAATAACTCGCTTTAAAATGCATTTTGAGCTGTGTAAATGTATTGGAATTAGGCAGCAGATGATTCGAGAAATAATTCAAGCATTTAATTGCAAAAACTACTAAAATTCTTGTTTTTATACGGGTCTGTTACGAATCACCCCAAATGCCTGTTACGCAAGAAATCCGTCCCTAACTATCACTGGACAAAGTAAAAGCAACTTATGCCACGTGGTTACATTGTAAAGGGGTCACGCTTCAAGGCCCCAACGGTACTTCGATGGTGATTCATACCTGGGGAGCCTCAGACAGAAACTTCCTAGAACTCAAAATAAAAGATTTGCCTGTTTTCGGTGTACCCTATATTTCAGACGCCCTCCAAAACTATACCTGAGCACCGATCACATCCGCTTACATTGTTCAAGGACGCTCTACTTGAAGTGAAAGAGGGGCCATACTCAGATTTTCCTCTGCTCCCTTCACTTAAATTAATATACGCATTTGTTACGAATCGCCCCTGTTACAAATCGCCCCATACTCCCTTACTTGTCACCATATAAATGCCCAGTATCAAGTACACATCTACGATGCATACTGGGCTGAATATGCATCTGTAGTTGTGTACTCAGCTAGGTATGCATCTGTAGATGTGTACTCAGCTAGGTATGCATCTGTAGGAGTGTACTTATAAGTATGCATCTGTAGATGCATACTGAGTACTCACTTCAGTTGCAGAGTTTGTTTTCAATGAGAATGTGACATATCGTACTCACGGACAGAACACGATTCGATTCGCATTCAACATCACGTGACACCCAGATTCTCGCTGTAAACTTCGTTCTTTCCGTTCCGGACAGGTCGTGAGATTCCAAAGTGCGTTCGACGGCGCCGCTTCTCACCTCAGCGCGCTGCCCCGCCTGCGGGAGTTGCGTTGCCCCCCGCTGTTCGACATGGAGGACCTGCACTGCCCGGCGCTCAGGGCACTCCACCTGCGGCTCGACGTGAGCGACGCCAAGCGGCCGTGTCTGCCCGGGGCGGGAGCGTTCCTTCGCGACGCCGTGGCCCACCTGGAGGAGCTGACCCTGGAGTACGCCCAGGACGAGGAGAGCGCCGCCGCCGTCAACCTGGTGCTGAGCCTGGCGGGCCGCGGCAGCGCCACACCGGCACTGCGTCGCCTCGCGTTCTACTACAGAGACTTCGTGGGCATGGTTCAAGAAGTGACGCGCCCCCTGACCGCCGTCCTTCACCGCCTGCAACGCCTCGTGTCGCTCGACATTTGTGGGCCACTTCCACAGGTAGGTAGGGACGGGCGACTTTGCGATACCGTAAACCGGGGTAACTTGAAACAATATTTCACGTTTTTTGGACCATGTGTCCACAACATGTTGTGCACTTCTCTCACCAACCCGAATCCTAAGTATATTTATTTTCACATGATTACAATCGGTTTGGGACCCATATATTTTTGGGGTCACCTTAAATGAGAGTCATGGGCCTCTAAAGTTACCTCAAGTTACCCCAAATGACGGGGTAACTTGAGACACACCCATTTTTTACTTTATTTTTTAACGGAAGTGGCGCTTTTGCCGGTCCATACTAATTTTCTTAGGCATTTATCTTATTTCCAATGAAAAGTACTTCTTGTGGAATATATTGGAAGAATTTTGAAACTAATATTGAGATTTTTTGAACAAAGTTACCTGTAGTGGTTAACGGCTCTTGCACAAATCCATTCCTGCAAAGGTATAAAGTCTTTAGGTTAGGTAGTGCATTTTTCTCTTGAAAGTCGCTATGCGATATTGTATTTTGGACCGCCGCGGTCTATCGCAAAATGTTTAATGGATAAAACTTGCTCCGAGCATGAAGCCATTGTGTCCTCGGCATCTCTTGGACAATCACACCGAGGAACTGATCTTCTTGGCCAACAGTCGCTGAATGAAATTCATCAATTTTCGAAATTACTTTCATTGTGGAGCGTAATTATTACATTTTGATGTTTGAGCTGCGTTTCTAAATGCCAAAATGAACTAATGGCCAGTTATTTTCCTTTCCGGCCACCTTTCATGTTAAAATTTTATGCTGTTTTTTAAATTTCTTGCACCCTCAAAACCTCAAAATCTTATGAAGCATCGCGCACATGTGGGATGCAAACTCATTTTAACACAAGGTAGGTGTACGGCAGGCCGTGTCTTGTCGTAACAGGCTTCGCGATGCTGCGCCAGTTACGACAATCCACGCCTGGCGTTACACCTACCTTGGCCTGCGGCGCTTGCCTGCCTTCGGCAGGCTAGGTTTCTTTTCCAGGCATCCGCACACCAATTTGCGTGATTGAAGGTCTAAACAGCATTTGATTTCGTGCCTAAGGCTGCATTGGCCTGACTTTTTAACTTGTCGAGGCTGGGGGGCCCCGCCCCGCCCCGCCCCCCAGACCCCCCTTTCTTCAAGACAGAAGTGATCTGCCTGCAGAAAACTCGATTTTTCGCCGTTTTTTAGGTGTTTTTCGGCTATAAAAACCGAACCAGTTGAGCTAGGATAGTGAAATTTCGCGTGTGCTGAGCCAAGGACATACCCAAAAAGTGTGCAAAATCTCACCGAGATCAGCCGAGCCGTTCAGGAGGAGTAGCGCGGACACACACACACACACACACACACACGCACGCAGACAGGAAAAATTTTTCAACCCCACCTGAGTAACAGGCTTCGCTATCGCTCAGCCAAAAATGGTACGAAGAAGAACTCTGTACACTACGAAGTATTTTCTTGGTAAGCGTATGTATTCTCAAAATACTTTATCGATAACAAGCTACTTTGCTTTGTGTGGCTGTAAGGTTTGAAAGGTTTTGAGAGTGTGTGATTTGCAGCAATACACTAATTTGCCGGAAAAGAAAAATTGCAATGGATGAGAAATTGCGGTGCTACAATTTTGATGTCGCCCACTCTACAAACTGAAGTGTGTACTCAGTATGCATCTACAGATGCATACTCATAAGTACACATCTTCAGATGCATACCTAGCTGAGTACACATCTACAGATGCATACCTGTTAAGTATGCATCTGTAGGTGCATACTTGGCAAGCATGCACTAGTAGGTGTGTACTTGTCACCATATAAATGCCCTGTATCAAGTACACATCTTCAGATGCATACTTGGCTGAGTACACATCTACAGATGCATACACTGAGAAAACAAATGCGGAGGATTCCGCACAATCTGATGCGGTGTAATTTTCTATCAATTTGACCGCACTAACTGATGCGGAGAAGATTGACTTCATTTACTCCTGCGGTGTGTGCCAAACTGATGCGGTCTCAGTTTTGACCGCATTAGTTGAGGTAGATTTGAAGATCCCACGATATTTACAGCAGTGGCAACTTCCCTTCCCAGTCCATCCTCAAAGTGGTTACGTTTACTTGGCCATCTCATTTACTTCTTAAACAATATTATTTGGGAAACCAGTACATACCTGTCATGTAGATGTTTGTAACGCTGAGATGAGCGTAAAGTTAACAGCGATATCAGCCTCATTAAGTAGTTTTTTTAAAAATAAAATCCAATGATTGAAACTGCATTTTTTTAGAGATGAATTGTCACACAATTTGAAAACACAATTCAAAATTCTTTTTATCTTTCAAGTCCTCGGCAGTCTTCGGTGAGAACAGCACTGAGGTTTCCAATGTTGTCCAGCCCAGGGCAAGGTTGAGGTTAAGTGACCGGGTTGCTTTGGCACAAATATTTTCAATACTGCAATATAGAAGCATGTCAACACATGCGAAGCACTACAGTACAACTGTATTTTAGTAATATTCATAGTTTTATGCTTTAAAACATCCACAACTATTGAAAAATCGTTTTTTCACACAAAGAAAGTTCAAGACACACACTCTCATAGAGAACAACAAAACAAGCCTAACAACAAGAAGATGGTAGTGCCAACCTAAGATCTTGGGAACGTGCTAGCGTTAAAGTAAAACCAACTTTGGATGTATTTTAGGGATTTTTAAGGGAATGGTTTGTTTCTTAAAGCTTAAAATTTGATGAACGACTCACACAAAAGAACAACTTTATAGTTAACTTTCTGACTCATAAGATGTTATTTTCTTATGTTGGCACTCCTTTGTTTTTGTTTAGCTTATTTATTTTGTTGTTGATTTGTGTGATAGTGTCAGAGATTTGAAAGATTATTCCTTTAGAAAACGTTCTTGCAATGGTTTGGAATGATTCAGACCCTGACATTATGAAATAACCTCAATCAAAGAAATGCTGTAGTGCGTCGTGTGCGTTGACTTGTTCAAATACAGCAGCACAGACAATTCTTCAGTCAAGCAGCCGGCGGGTTTAACCTTACCAGCATGCAGCATAGCCTGGCTCATGGAAACTAGTATCACCAAGAAGTTTGAGGCTAAAAATAATTTAAAGTGATAAATAACAATAGTTTGATACTGCATTTGGAACAATATCCAGTGTCAATCAACATTTTATACAGCCAAAATTATTATTCCGTGGCTTGCTGTTTCAAACACAGGATATTTACTCATCGCAGCGTTACAAACATTTACATCAAAGGTATGTGTTAGTTAGTCAATGATAAGCATCAGAAGTAAATGAGAAGGCACAGTACATGCCATCCTTTTCTGGTTGTCCAGTAAGAGACGGAAAGTTGGTAGCAGCCGCTAGCTGTTTGGCTGTTATGAAATGTAGGACTCCGCATCTGTTCATGCGGTCAAAATGGAAACCGCATCAGGAAATGCGGTTAAATTTTACACCGCATGACTCCTGCGGTGAAATTGCATCAAAATCCTGGCTATTCAGGTGACCGCATCACTTCATGCGGTCACTTACCTAAACCGCATTTCAAATGCGGAATTCTCCGCATTTGTTTTTTCAGTGTACCTGTTAAGTATGCATCTGTAGATGTGTACTCAGCCAAGTATGCATCTGTAGATGTGTACTCAGCTAGGTATGCATCTGTAGATGCATACTGAGTACACACTTCAGTTTGTAGAGCATCCTTACCCGCAGGACTTCTTGGACGCCCTCGACGGCAAGGTGCTGCCCCTCCTGGAGGAGCTGAGCTTCACCTTCTCGGTCGACTGCCCGCACGCCTGGACGCACGGCGCTGTTGCCAAGAGTGTCCTTCGGCGCTATCCGCGGCTGCACTTGGTGGTGGACCCCATCCATGATCCGTCGGAGTGTTTGCTTTGTGTGGCCATGCCCTGTCACGACTTGGCCGAGGATGAACCTTTCACTATATTCAGCCATCCCGTCAAGACGTCCTGTGGCCGGAAGCACATGTCACAAGAAGTGCATATCGCCCAAGACTGACTCCGACAGTATTGCTCGCGAAATATGTGGCAACTTTCCTGTCGTGATTTTCCAAGTTTGATTCAAATGGACTCAATTTCAATAGCCTCATCTGAATGGTGAGTTGTTGTTGTTGTTGAGAACGGAAGTTGTTCAAAGTGCTCTTTTGTATGGTTCGTTTGTTTATCTCTGATATCAAATTTCACAAGAAATGACAGTGTTTTCTGTTTCGTTGGCAGGTAAAGACTTAAGTTGTTGAATATTTTGCCAATTTGTAATCGGAATGTAATCAGTTTTAATGATTAAATATCATTTCAATACATTTTTGTTGGAGGACGAATCATTGGGGTCATAGCAAGGTAATAGCGCCAAGCGTCTATAGACACTCATAGGATCACTACTCAGAGACGAGACATTTTGTCAAAAAGCTGTTCCCCAACCCAAGATCTTCAATACACCGGCAAAAAAGGCATTAAAACTAAGGGAGAGCGGGGCGATTTGTAAAAGATTTAGGAATACCAACGAATATTCTGCATATCGGTGCTAAACTTGTGCCAGGTGAGCGGTCTGGAGCTTCATCTAAACTGAACGACTCCACGATCAGTCTGGAATTCGCACCATGAAAGGGTAATATGTACCACCAGAGGGTAATGTGGACCACCCCTAAAACTCTGGTAGGCAACGAATGTGACGTCATATTAATTTGAATGTGAATTTTGTCACGTTCGTTTGAATATGATGTCACATTCGTTTGAATGTTGATCCACGTTCAAACGAACGTGACATCCAAACGAACGTGACAAAATTCACACTGCAACGAATATGTCGTCACATTCCTTGGCTAGCAGTGAACTCTTCTATGTGATCGGCGATGCCGCCCATCTGTTGGCAAGGATAACCGTTTCGGCCACTAGCATCCCAACTTGTAGTTACCTGCCAAGAATCGATCACCAAGAAGAATTTCAGGGGTGCACTGTGAAAATTTGAGTCGTCACTTGATGACAATTTCAAGGCTAATTTTCCTTACAAGGGTGTCATCAAATCAATTGATGACATTGTTGTCATGCCTATCGAGGGGTCGGCAACTCATACTTCGTACGCGGTGGCTATATTACCCGTATATTACCATATATTACTTGCATATTACCACAATTTGGCCTCTATAATACCCCTATAATACCATATATTACTTTATATTACACATTTATTACCTATATTACTGGTACTCCCTCGTACACGGCCAAGGGAAGTTGCCGACCCCTCGATGCCTATGCAAAGTATAGGAGCTTTGATGAAAATGTCATCAAGTTGTGATGAGATTATCCTAATTTGAAAGTGATGAAAATATCATCCACGTTTTTGTCATAAAGTGACAACAAATTTTCACAGTGTGGCCCACCCACCACCGATGGTCGCTATCCCCCGCATTGACGGTAAGCTTCGAGATTTAAGACCTTTTCAAAACCCTAGGACGCTGTCACGAATCGCTCCAGCTCGGGGTGATTTGTAACAGCCATGGAGCTTTTCGTAGGGTGCTGCATGTAAAATGTAACATCATCGGTAATGCCATCTCCTTGGTTATCTCCTCCAGCAATTGTTCTTCGGATGTCCTGCGGACGCTTTATAAGCAACATTGTAAGCTGCCGTTGACCGCCTCAGCATTACTGATAGGCTGTGACGACCCTTACCTGACTTTTGTCAATTTCGGAGGATAGGTTAAAATAACTCGTTTTAAATATCATGTTGTGCTGTGTGAATTGAAATAAGGCAGCAGATGCTTCGAGAAATTCTTATTCTTTTAAACGAGTCTTTAACGAATCGCCCCCAATGCGTGTTACGCAGAAAGTACATCCCCAACCATCACTGGGCAAAGTAAGGGCAACTTACGCCAGGTGGTTACACTGTAAAGGGGTCACGCTTCAAGGCCCCAACTGTACTTCGATCGCGATTGATATCTGAGGAGCCTGAGGTAAAAACTTACTGTAACTCAAAATCTAGGCTTTGCCTGTTTTCGGTGTGCCCTATATTTCAGACTCCCTCCAAAACATTACGTGAGCACCGATCACATCCGCTCCCATTGTTCAAGGATCCTTTAATTCTAGCGAAAGAGGGGCCATACTCCGATTTTCTTCTGCACCCTCCGCTTGAATTAATAAACGCGTGTGTTACGAATCGCCCCACTCTCCCCTATGCCCAGTTTTTCACGTCTTTCGGAGGTCATTAAAATAATTATTAAGAAGTCCTCAATTCACGCCGCTATCTGGGGCATAAAACGATTCGGGCCTTTCCAGGTGCGTGATACACCCCCTCTGCCGTAAGAGCACAATTTGTTTGCCTTCCTGTCCGTGTCATCAGTGCAGGGATCGGTAGATGAAAGGAGAAAAAAATCCAGATCCTGTCAGAACTTTCTCTAATAAACAGGAAGCATGTATTTCAGGTTACATCCAACTAAAAATATTACGAACAAAGAAATGGAGAACATACAAAAGAGCCTAAGCTTGAAGTTTTTAAAAAAAAGACCAGAAAAAAACCCAAAGAATTTTAGGCAGTGACTGGTAGTTTTATATGCCTTGCAGCACCTGAGGAGACCCGTTTCCGCTTCTGTCAAAAAGAAAATCGGGAAAATGATAATTAACTTATAATTAAATTTAGAACAAAATTATAATATTAAATGAATCGTGCTCTCGAAACTGAAGAGTGTGCATGGCATGCTCCCCCAGGGAGTCAACCACAAAGCACGCTCTTCCCAGGAGCATGCTTACAAGCACACTCTTCCCAGGAGCATGCTTGGCAAGCACGCTCTTCCTAGGAGCATGCTTGCAAGCACTCTCTTGGATGAGAGCGTGCTGCGTCACTATTATATGGACTCATATCGACGAAGAGGCACGCTTTCATCATAGAGTGCTTGCAAGCATGCTCCTAGGAAGAGCGTGCTTGCCAAGCATGCTCCTGGGAAGAGTGTGCTTGCAAGCATGCTCTTGGGAAGAGCGTGCTTTGTGGTTGACTCCCTGGGGAAGCATGCCATGCACTTTCTTGAGATTCTAGAGTGGAGAAAGTTCCTGCTTCAACCGACCACGTAATCACAATGCGGCGGGCAGGGCGGGGCATCAGAGCCACCTTCGGCAGTCCCTGGGGCAGCCGGGCCGCCTGGTGTGCGCCGAGAAGGCGGACTGCAGGCCTGCGTGCGTCCGGAGCTCGTCCCGGTGGCAGCGCCAGAGGCACCACCGACAGGCACAGTCGTCCTCGAGGGTGGGAGGGCCTGACAGGCGGAGGTGGAGCCCCGCGTTCCTCGCGAGGACGTCCTGCACGGCCGGGTCGTGCAGCCAGGCGTGGGGGCAGCCGTGGGGCACAAGTTGCAGCGTGGCAAGGCGCGGCGTGGAGGCGGGGCTCACTGCACGGAAGAAATCGTCCGAGGGCATGGCGTCCAATTCAAGGGCGAGTGCTCGCAGGGATGGGAACCGATGGAGTGACGGGGCCACAAGCGAGTCTTGCACACCGTCTAAGAACAGGCTTTCCAGAACGGGGGCGGACGGCGATTGGGCCAAAGCCTCCAGAAGGGCAGCGCCGAGAATTGGGCAGTTGGGTTCAAAGCTGAACACAACATGCCGCAAGCGCGGCCCCTGAAGGAGGAAGTCCACTGTTCCCGGACAAGGTACGTCCTGCACTTCGGGATCCATCAGCCGAAGTGTATCCAGGTTGGATAAGCTCTTCAGCTGAGAAAGGTCATCAGTCGGACGGCAAGTCAGGGAGTGCAGTCTGGGCATCGATCCCAACAGGGATGTGGGGAGCCCATCCGCCAGGAACAGAACAACATGTTGAAGAGTGGACGCATGCGTACGCAGCAAAAAACAGAGGAAAGGGTCAGAGGCTGCACCTTTGTACTTGAGTTTAGTTAGGGAAGGCCTCGGCTCCATATCTGACCATAGAAATGACGGTAGCTGTGAGGTGTCCGAGAGGATCCATACAGTTAACTCGCAGAGGTCTTGAACGCCGTAAACCATCCGCAGAAGGGGAGGCAAAGCCTCGGGGGCAGCGCCCAACAAATCTAGGGAGATCTCCCTCAAACCGCCCAGAGTGGAGAACCTTAGTACGATGGCTGTGGCCCAGGCGGCATCGAGCTGAGTTCGAACGAAGAGCGTGAGATTAGTGACGACGCACTTGGTGTTGGCAATGGTGCAGGCCGCAGCCTGCAGATACGACGAGAGCAGAGTGACTTCGCGGAGGCAGGGGGCGAGTCTGAGCGCGGCTTGGAGAAGGCCTTTGTCACCGCCAGACAGGCCAACGGAGCGCCAAACGTCCGGGTGGAGGCTCAGGTCCCGGAGCCGCCGACACACCAATCGGAGGCGGAAGAGCTCTCTGGGCGGCAGGAGGGCCAGCACGCGCACCAACGCGTCGTCGGGCAGGGCCAGCAGCTGTGGGCACAAATCAGATTGGGACATTAGCATGAAAGGGCTGCTCCATCGTGTGGCCCAGTAAAGAGTAGCTCAAGGCCCAAAGAACGTAAGGTGTTTCCAGAGTGCCCAACGCAGCTCCAAGTGCCCGAATTCAGTTGGGCACTGTGGCAAAAGACTACAGAAACGTACGCTAGTTCCTGCTACGGTTCTTCGTACCCAAATAACAACGTTTTCCGTACACTCTCATTTCAGGAACGTGACATCACGTTGAAAATATGTGACAAATGTCCAAGGGCGGATCCAGGGACGGGTTCAGGGGGGGGGCGATGTCGCGAAAGTTGCCTACCTACAGGGGTAATGTGCGACTTTTTGCCTACCTTTCAGGCGGCTTCGCCGCCTTCAGGGGGGGGCGACGCCCCCATCGCCCCCCCCCCCTTGGATCCGCGCCTGCAAATGTCACGTTCCTTTAAGCATTGCACTCTGAATGTCTTACAATGAAATTCGATCTATGTTATTCGTCTTTAACAGTGAATTCGGCGCAATCATTATACGAAGCAATATTCCCTCGTAATGCGAATTTTTTGAGCTTTTTCATACTATTTCATACTATTTTCGTACCAGGCGCAAATTCCCACTTTTTCGTCTATTTTCCGAAATCCTCCCTTTTTCCCACTCGGGCCTTGAAATTCCCGATTAGTGGGAAAATTCCCTCCATCTGGCAGCACTGTTTCATAGTAAGATACAAAGAAAAACCTTCGTAATACGAAGAAAACCCACCTTCGTATTATGCTTGCACCATTTCCTTCGTATTATGGGAAATCTCTTCGTAAGACATTTGGAGTGTGAGTCACGTTCGTTTCAACGTAACTTGAATACGCTCATTTTAGGCTGATTCACGTCCAAACGAACGTGACGCAATGGTCAAAAGAACGTGACATCTTGTCACATTCCTGTCACGTTTCAGGAATGAGAGTGTAGGCTCATGCAACCTTCTCCGTGGGACTCGCAGTGTTCTCCGTGAGAATCCCATTGTCCTCCGCATGCCCGCTGCAGACCAATGAGGTGCACCGAGAAGACTGACGAGAAGAACTTACACGTTACGTACACGTACAGCGGGAAAATGTTGCATTATGGGTACGGGAAACTATCACAAACAGATTTCTCCGTACTCTTTGAGTGGGTGGAGGAGTTAACAAAACACTGGTCAAAATCCATGATAAAGCATTGGTTTCATTGATGCAATGACAGATTTCCCAGGTTTCCCGCGAACCACTAGGAAATCGCCTATGTCTTTACCATAGGCTCCCTGAGAAAACCAGGAACAGTTTTTAAGGGCATAATTCGCCGTATTTCGGACCCTTATGAACCTTATGACTCCTCAGAGAATACTGGTTATGTACCAGCTTCTCTTGGAAATGTATGCATGAAGTAGATCAGCATGTTTCAAGCGCTGCTGAATTCCGTGCGCAGCGTAACTTAACTGAGAAAATTTGCTGTCGCGTCAGAAAAAATCATGGATGACATTTTGATCACTTCGAAATGATGACAATGTCACCATAAATTAATGAAATTTTTATCCGAACTTTCCTATTCTTATTGACTACGATCTCATCAGCAGTTTTGCGTAGATTAATGGAAAATTGGCATGAAGTGAGGTCGTACTGTACTCACATCGGTCATGATGACAGGCCTGGTTACAGAACAGGGTGATGCTGACGGGCAGGGCAGCGCAGAAAGTCTCGGCCGGCGTCGATATGGTAGAGAAGTTGAGGAGGTTGACAGGCACGGCGAGGGAGCCACGGAGTCCTAAAACGAGACGCACAGAAGTTAGTCACATCACAATGGATCGGAGGTGCGCTGGTGAGGCGAGGTTTGCCATGGCTTCTAGCAGAGACAGAAGCACAGTAAAAACTGTACGAAGAATCGTTTCGTAATACGAAGAAAATGAAGGCATTGTAAAATCTACGAAGAAATGCTTCGCATTATGAAGCTAAATCCTTCGTAACACGAAGCATTTCTTCGAAATACGAAGCAATTCTACAATGCCTTCATTCTCTTCGTAGTTATGAAGCAAATCCTTCGCAGGCTTGAGTGAGTAAAGAGCAGGAAGAACATGGACCGGAAACTGTTTCAGGAATCGACCGTATCCGGTGTGGGGCATGTTTAAATCACACTTAACTCAACATTAAGCATCCTCGTGGTTTGATTAAAATAATAAATGCACCCATCATCAAAATTTTGACGGCATTTGGCAACTGTTTCCGGTTTGTGATTTTCCCCTTCTCTTCCGCGCTTTGTCGTTTAACAAACCAATGAAGCGGTGTTATCAGCAAACTAATAGAAAAGGCGTCGTTTCCTACGTGGATAACGAGCCAGCTGTAGTTTTGAGTTAGCATAGCAGCCAGATTCGAAGGATCACGCTCCCAAAAACATGGAAATAAACACTAGACATTCAATAGGTACCCCTATAAATCATTAAACGGAAGAAGAGGATAAAAAGAAAGCGTTAAAAACAACTTCTGTGCGCAGACGTTCCCCCGCCACCCGGTGCGCATGCGCAGAAGCCAAGCAGCAGCTGTTTTTAGGGCTTACTTTTGTTTTCCTGTACCCGTTTCAAGATTCATTGAAGTGTCCGATAAGAATCTCATGATTAGTTGAAACAACTGGTCGAGGAATGGCAGTAAGTCAGGATGTCAGCTCCATCAGGGTCCGCTTTTTCTTATCCTGTAGGGTCAGGGCGGGGAAAAACTGGACAGGGGAAGAACTGGACACCCCACATTTGACTTCAAATGCCGTATGTACTGGCCTGACACCTGTCGTGTAATGAACCGCTGATGTCACGGAACAACTTTTGATAGTTGTTTTTCCTGTGCCTACGGTATTTGAAGAAAAATATGGGGTGTCCAGTTCTTCCCCTGTCCAGTTCTTCCCCGCCCTGACCCTACGTAATGTCCTTGCTCAATGTTGTGAGCTCCAGGGCTATATATTAGCCCTGCTACTGCCTGCTACTGACAGTGTTGATGCCTAATCTTGAATTTCGATTATGATGTGCAAGGTAAAGATCATACCAATTTCAATCAAGTTTTGTTCAGTGGTCCTTTTTAACTCTTGTTCGCAGCTGGATTTTCACGAGCATCAGACATGCTCCGGGCCCTCTTTGATCACGCCCAACATGATGCTCCAGCTGCACAAGCCCCACGAGCCGCTCCAGCACCATTAAGTAAGTTTACGTAGATCTGATTGATTCCATATTATGTGATAATATTCCTCATATCACTACTGCGTATTTCAGTTCCAGAACCAGAAGGCAATCGACCCTATTGTAGGATATGTACACACTAAACTTTTTACGGAAACATCCTATCTGTATTACGGACATTTTTGTGCAATTGCAATTACGGATAGATTTTGCTTGTAATACGGATGAAATCATCCGTATTACAAAGAGTTTTACGTCCGTACCATACGGATATTTTCGTCTGTATGTTACGGACACGAAAACCTTTGTATTACGGATAAAATCATCCGTATTACAAGCAAAATCTATCCGTAATTGCAATTGCACAAAAATGTCCGTAATACAGATAGGATGTATCCGTAAGAAGTTTAGTGTGTAGGTCCACATGCACCCTTGCAACCACTTGGCGCAGACTGTGTACGTCCATGGATCCTCCGGCATCGCACCTGCGCTGAGGCAGGATGTGAGCGCTACACAATTATTCAAGATATACGCCCGATACAACCTTAAACTTTCAAACCCTTCCTTATGATGACTGATTTAGGTTTTGTTTTATAATTCTTCTTTGCTCAACGTTTTATTTCTTAGTCTGTAGAAACAAGTTTGTAAGCTGCACCACGCAGATTGTGTTCTGGTGCCGGTAATTAAAATCTTATCAGCGTCAGTCGAACAGAACATAGGCGAAGAGAGAACGATTAATTTCAGAAAACATGCACCTCTTGATTTCACTTAAGTGGCATAATTTGACTTTGCTAGTGCGTGCTTCTCTGTAACGTCAGATAACGTTTATTTCATTTACCAAAAATTACATTTTGATGTGGATCGTAGTGGAGCGATCCTTAGAGAAGGTTGGGAAGCTTGGGAAGGCATACGTAGAGGACGGACACATTACGGAAAGCGTACAACGACACATCTCAATTAGTTCAGAGTTGGCCACACATTTCAAACAACGATACAGTTATCCGATTCTGGAATGGAGGGGCAGTTTGCTTTGTCAAGGACCTCAATAAGAAGAAAAACACCCTAAACAGTAGTTTTAGTCGATGGGGAGTAGTCTGGCCGTTACAGGGTTAGATTGCATCAACGTCTCAAATGTTAACAAAAAAACCAATGTTTCATTACAGAAATTCCCAAGAAGGGGATTTAATTACAAGTCTGGGCACATCGTTGTTCTCTTTGCTGTAAGCGATGCCAAATACAAATTCATCACGGTTGATGTCGGCTCTCGTGGGCGTGAAAGTGATGGAGGAGTATTTGATAGACCACAGTTTATACGGTTGTTCAAAAATCATCTACTGCGGCCTCCCCCTCCAGTCTTCAATGAAGCTGTTAAATCACACTTGCCTTATGTCGTGGGGGATGACGCTCCCTTGGTGTGCATCTGATGAAGACTTTTGACGAATCTCCAGGAGAGGTGCCCGAAGGGGAATTATCTCCAACTACCGCCTTTCACGAGCAAAGAAAATGGTCGAAAATGCTTTGGTGTACTCTCTGTTCTCTTCAGGATTCTTCGGTGAAATATTGTTGGTAGAGTGACTCTAGTTCAAATTATTACCCTTGTTTGTACTGCACCTCCTGAGAGAGGACAGACCCCCCCCCTAAGCAGCGCCTCTACTTGCCTCCAGGTTATGTTGATGTCTACGCAGGGGAAATGGTGTTCTGAAGAGGGGGCTGATGGAGAAATGGATCCAAGGAAGAAGAAAGAGGCATCTTTCACAGGCTGTGCCGTCAGGAACCTTGTGTGAATATTGAAAATGCCCATGCCGTACGTTGGAAGTTTCTTGAATATTTTTTAAGGTGCCCACTGGCTTTGTTCTGTTGTCAATTACAATGAGGTGATACTTTGCACCATTAAAATTACATATGTTAAAAATGAAAGAACTATGTAATTATTTCTGTATCCTTGAGCCTATGATTGCACGATTAATGGAAACATGAAAAGTATAAATTGTTGGCAAAGCAACAACAAGAATGCAAAGCAACAACAAGAATGTTAAGAAAAAAAATCTCAATACAACAAGCATTAAAATCAGTTAGAAGTAATCATAAACCATAGATCTAAACAAGCAGTGCAGTGGGTGAAAAATGTGTAAACAGTTTTGCTTAAACAATACACACAAAAAAATCACAAAGCTTGATACCAACAACGGATCAATCTCATCTTGCAGGTAATCTTCCTCTTCTTCCTCAGTGAGATTGCTTATCTTGTTGAGAAAGGCGATAATTTCGACCATGGCCTTCCCACTGACAGGAGCCCGCAGTCGCCTCAGGTGGGATGCCACAGTCAGGCTGAAGTTTCGGTAAACGTCCATTCTCTCTCTCCAAGGAACTGTCTCAGAGTGGCCAACTCGTCTCCTTCTGGCTATTTTATTCACAGTACGTTGATTATGTGAGAGCCAAATAAGATATATGAGAGTGAAAATACCCATAGTTAAGCATTTTGAGTAACTTAAGTCCAACAGTATTCCTTAATCTATATTATAATCTTAAAGTTGCTCTAAGAGAAGGAGACAGTTTATTCATATGATTTTCTCAAGTGAGACATTTGTCAATATCAACTCCAAGTCACTTTACCGCACTGACTTGATCAATTGTACAAATACCGGTTTTTATGTTTTAACTTATCTTAACCGCTCAAGAGAGGTATTTACTACCAGGCACGCATTGATGTTGCTGTTACGTCACAGTAGACGCAGTGAGGATGCCACACACTAAACTTCTTACGGATACAGCCTATCTGTATTACGGACATTTTTGTGCAATTGCAATTACGGATAGATTTTGCTTGGATGATTTCATCCGTATTACAAAGAGTTTTACGTCCGTACCATACGGATATTTTCGTCTGTATGTTACGGACGTAAAACCCTTTGTAATACGGATGATTTCATCCGTATTACAAGCAAAATCTATCCGTAATTGCAATTGCACAAAAATGTCCGTAATACAGATAGGATGTATCCGTAAGAAGTTTAGTGTGCACTGACCCAGATTGGCTCGGGAAAAGTGCCAGTAGACGAATAGAACTATATCGAAGTTTTTAACATCTAACAAACATCACTATTGATACCAGGTAGGTGTACGCCAGACCGTGTCTTGTAAAAGGCTTCGCGATGCTGCGCCAGTTTCGACAAGCCACGCTTGGCGTATACCCCTACCTTGGCCTGCGGCGCTAACCTGCCTTCGGCAGGCTGCCTTCCTAGGCACCCTGTAGAAATGGGCGTGATCCCCTCAAAAATAGCATTTGGTCATCAAAATCTACACTAATAGGACTTAACTTTCGGTCGGAGGTCCGAATGGGTTCTATTTTCGTTATCAGCAGCCTGAAAAACATATAAAACGACATTAAACTTGACAAAAGTTGAAAGTACCTAAATAGTTGTCTTTTTTCTGCCGTTTGTGAAGTGTTTTTTTGGCTTAAATGACGGAATGGATTGAGATAGAAAGCTGAATATAGTGTGTGGCGAGCCAAGAACATACCTAATGTCCATGCAAAATCTCAGGCAGATCGGCCAAGCCGTTCAGGAGGAGTAGTGCGCGCACACACACTCACGCACACTCATCATCATCAGCGCTAGACAGAAAAAGTCTTTTAACCACACTGGAGTAACGGGCTTCGCTATCGCTCAGCCAGTAAATTTACAGCGATAGCGCTGTAACAAGCAAAAACTAGCAAAATATCAGAATTTGCAATAACTTCTTCCAAGGTAGAATTGGAATTTGAAAGATTTAAAACTGACCCTACGTTATTACTTGGACCTGAAAGAAACAAAATTAACACAAAAACTCGACCACAGTCTAGTTTAAACGAGTGTGAGAACAGAATCTGCACCCGGGTGGGGTACTTTCCAATCAATTTGCAAGCCTCGCCTAGACCGCAGATCTTAAATGTCAGCCGAAAATTCACCTCAACTTTGAGGCTATGACGGATTTCAGGACACTTCGCCTTTTTGACATCTAAGGGACACCGTAAAATCGTCAATAAACCTCCCTGATTCCAGTTTTCCTCCTCATCTTGATAATCTTCTGCAGTCGCTCCCGTTTCTGCGCGATATTCGACGGACTCAGCGTGACTGCGAGGCCGGCGGTGGCGGTGAGGCGGCGAGGCCCCCGCAGGCGGTACATGAGCAGCTCGCCGACGAAGACCAGCGTGGCGGTGAAGAGGCCGCCGGTCAGCAGGACGAAGCAGCCGTAGAGCTGGGGCAGGCGCAGCGCGGCGGCACTGGGCGCGTGGTGCGCCAGTTCTCTCTCCACGACGTACTGGCTCGTGTCGCTCACGTTCTGGAATCGATTCACCTTGAACGGCCCGAGACCGGCGGCCCAGAAACGGCTCAACAGGGTCCGCAGCTTTCTTCCCAGCGGCGCGCCCTTCTTCGCCACGAACGGGGTGGAGTGAAACTGCCCCGGGACGGAGAATTTGTGAACGCCTTGGAAAGTCCTCAGTTGCGGCACGAGGAGCGGAAAGATTTCCTTCGTCACGATGACCGCGGCGCTTCGGTTGTCCACGGCGGCCAGGTGCTCCTGCACCGACTCACTGAATTGCAGCTCCGACCGGCCGGGCAGCAAGCTTTCGACCCGCAGCCCTATTCCGTCCTGAATGTAAGTAGTCAGATTCGACTTGGCCAGTTCCTCCAGCGTTTGAATGTCGCGGGAGGCGCACGGGACGAAGAGCTCGGACAGGAGTTTGCCAGTGTAGGCGGACGACAAGACGACGCACAGGAGCAGCCAGCTGCCCAGCCGGCCGTGCGCGCCCGTCCCGACGAGGGAACTGGCCTGAGCGAGGAGGGGGGCCAGGACGTCGAGGAGGCCCGTGGAGCGCCCGCCCAGCAGCAGCAAGCCGGCGGCCACGACGAGGAAGGACGCCGCTATGGCCGCCCACAGTGGCGAGGACAGCTCTCTGGTGACGCCGTCCACGAGGCAGTGGCCGCCCCCCAGCCCCGCGGGCACCAGCACCACCAGGCTGTCCATGCGCCACGGGAAGGAGTCGTAGGCGCTGCCGGGCAACACGCGCGACGGGCTGATGAGCACCTCGAAACTGCATGCCAGTAATACGTCTATCCAACTCTCCGATTGGCTTTGGACTCGGGCGTTTGCGCGTCTAGCGACGGCTGCACCGTAGACATCCATAATCTTTTGCAACATGGATTTTTTCTCCGTAGTGTAAAACAGGTGGTTACCTCTTGACGCGTTTCCTTGGAAGAAGCATGGCATGTAGAACGGTTCCAGTCCTCGAACCCAAACACTCTCTTCCCGCGAGTTCCGAAGCCTGTTTTTCAAAGAGTACCTGGTTGATTCGTACCGGACGTTTCCCACAACAAGCATGACCCTCATGTAGTTTATCCAAACGGAGGCTGCTGCGATTTCGCGCAGGTCTTTCTCGGTCCAGGCGGCGTCCGATGCGGTCCAAAGCAGTGTCCGAGACGCGAAGAAGTTGCTCATCGCTCCCAGGACGTCCTTCAGGTCTGACGGCTTGTCTTCGGCGATCACCACCACGACACTCGGCTTGCAGAGGACGGCGTGCGTCTTGGAGGACGGCCAGGGCCGCGCCGGCCGGGGCAGCAGCACCACGGACGCCGCTCGCTGTCGGACCAGGAACGCGTCCAGCCATCGCGGCGCCCCGATCACCACCAACTGGGGCGGCAGCCGGCCGGCGGGCAGCAGAGTCGGCTGCAGCAGGCTGTGGATGTAGCTCGCCTCGCTGTCCGCAGTCTCGTCCCAAGTCGCGAGGAAGGCTCGGGCTGGGACCAGCAGCGCCGCGACGAGCAGTGCCAAGCACGTCAGGCCGTGAGGGCCGGCCATCCTCGAGTGTACCGCGCAAAGCCCTTCGACGCTCTTGTCACGGCCGCGGACTCAAAGAGTGGCACCATTAAAGTGGCAACAATGGTTCGCTGTGAAGGCGCGGCGACTTCATAATGTGCCCCGTGGTACGTGCGAAGAAGCGGCCTCCCCCTACCCCAGCCCCCTCTCGGACGAAGGTTAAGAAATGATCGATGGCAAATTTGTAGCATAGCGAGAGAAGCGCTGTTATTGCGGACATTCGAAAAAGTGACACAATGTCCCACACACACACACTCAATTACTATGTAGGTTTTTCTGCGCGCCAATGCACGAAATTAAACATGCGCTTCGTAACGCACGAATTTGTGCGCGACAATGCACGATTTTCTGCATACTTGCGCACGAAATTTATTTCCCCCAAAATTTTGTTTAGAAGTGAGGTTTTTCATGCAGGCGCGCAGAAAAACCACATCAAAGGTGAAAAACATTTAGAAGTACGAAAAATGAAGGCCCGGAAAAATTTTTAATGGAAACCGTTCTACCCTTTTCCAAAAAAAAGAAGATTTTTCCCCTGGTTTTGTATTTCATGATTCCTTTTTTAGACCGAGAACTACAAGTCGATACAGTCAAAAATTCCGTTCTTTTGACCGAAAAATTTTTTTAATGATAGTAAGAAATTTGTTTCTTGATTCTGTTAAGGGGCTTTTTCCAGCCGGAGGAAGCCCAGCAGGGCCCAAGCCGAAACACAAAGCGTGGAGGCCCCTTTAGAAAATGACGGAAAAAAAAAGGCGTGCGCGGGAATTTTTAGGCCGTCCTCCTTCCAATCAGGAATACTGCACTCCAGTTTCCGACCATTTACATGTATCCTTTTGGGACCAAGAGAACCGTCGGAAGGCCTACCCTTTTCACTGCATTTGGGATTTCCGTACCAAACCACGGAACTTTTTGAAGTGTAGCCTGGAGTGTAAAAGCGGCCAGCCTTCCTCCGTATCTTGATTGCTGATTAGGGCTTTTGGACAAGGCTCTGAAGGAAGGGGCTGCAGCGACGCCGACGCCGAGTAATCGACGCAGTAAGTACGGTGGAGCTGCCAATAGATATAGATTGACTTTGGAAGGGTGTGCGCTGCGCGTAGTTCTTAGGGGCCGTCACTTCTGCTCCGAAGTCAATGGGCCACACAATAACGTGCGGGGACTCTCAGTCCCACGAAGGATCAAATTTTTAGGCACATCGGTCGGTGATGCAATTTTGCGTGCACCAGGTGATGCAACTTGTCCGATGCCTATTCCTATTTGCTCTGACATCGGACAATTTGTATCGCCTGGTGGACAGAAACTGGTAGCATCAGAGTATTGTTAGAGCATAGAATGTACGCTCTTCGATTTGCAGAGTACGTCCCATTTACCGCTGGACGCCCCTCCTCACCCTATTGGCTAACGCAATTAAGGGACGTTCCCTAACGGCGGTTTAAGTACTCTGAATGGTAAAAACCAGAGGCTGCTACACTGTGAGAAAAAAGTACGGAAAAAGTACGGAACGTGTCTGGTCAATAATTTGCCTGAACCGTCCGTACTTGCCAACTACGGAACGTTCCGTACGAATGTGACAGGGGTACCATGCATGGTGTCTTCACTGGTAAAACTAAAGCGTAACTCTATGCTTGAGTCAAACATAAAGTTACGCTTGAAGACGTTACGCTTGAAATCAAGCATAGGCTAGAAATTCCCCCATGCATTTAGATAGGGGGAATCTTGGCGGATGAGCCTGTTACGCTTGATTTCAAGCGTAAACTGATTACGCTTGAAATCGGTGGGTAATACTACGCTTTAGTTTTACCAGTGTTGGTCCGACATGGGGACCGTCCTGGCTAGGACCATTCTAAAAACGGGTTCACGTTTGGGGACCAATTTGAAAGGGGGACCAATTTTACCGGGGGCGAATCGTTTGCAGACCCGAAAGTCCTTGGGACGAATTTTCGGGGACGAATTGTCCAGATCCCCTATTTTCAGTGTGTTTGTGGGAGCCGTTTGCTTTATCTGATCGGTCGCAAGCTAGCGTATTTGCATACGGAAGATGAGGGCCGTTTCGTATGTAACTTACGCACAATTCCCTGACAATTGTACCTAAATTATGTACTGAATTGTTCTAAATCTTCGGCGTGTTTTTACTATGTTCTTTCCCACATGCTTATGCAACCTGTTTATGTCAATATCTTCTTGAGTTTGTTGCAGTTCATATTCCTGATCCTGGAAGTGCGCTCTGCGCCGACGCGGATCTACACTCCCAATGTTGGCAAGTCTGATATTTGATTTTGCCTCCTTTGAGCTTGTTACGCAAGATTTGGTGCCAGGCGGTAACGAAGAAAATTCCAGTTGATGAGTTCAACTATTTATTAGAATTTGATTGTCTGTTTTTTATTTTGAAGTGATACTTATTTTGTATGGCTCTTGAGCTTAAGGGGTTGGAGGCTGAAAAAGCATGAGCATATGGTCAATTTGGTGGGAGACTCATTGGTGCACCCAAACTAATCTTCGAAGTATCTGCTTCATGACAAAAGGAAGAAAATGAAGGCATGGGCCTGGAAAGTTGCTTTGCTTTAGGGAATTTGCATTGCCTTCGTTTTCTTCTTTTTACGGAGCCATGTGCGGACTGCAGTCGAGGCTGCACGCTCTCAGACTCGTACTGACTTTTTGTTCAATAACGTATTGACGTTTGCGCGCATTTATGACCTTAAGTACTAACTTTTTTGTTCGTTCTACAAATATCGTTAGCAACATTATCAATTTCGGCCTAACAAATTCTAATTAAAGCTCCATTTCTGCGCACAAACGTCAATGAATATTGATGAAAAGTCGATTGAAGGATGAGAGTGCAGTCCTCCGTTTATGAAAGCAGCCCTAATGCCACGTTGGTGTTCGCAGGTGCTTCCACTGCTCCGAAGGTCCGCATTTCCGTCCGGAGCGCCCTGGCCGGGTCGTGGTCGCGCAACGAGGGGGCCGACTTGCCAGCCGAGCCCTTGGCCGATGCGGCGAGGCCGTCAGCGACGTTCAGCGCTTCCCCTGCCAAGCCACGAGCACCGTCTGCGACACCCGATGACCATCCGTCGACAGTGATGAGGGCTGCGTGCGTCAAGGAAGTGCAAGTTCTGGGCTGGTGCACATTCACCGGCTGTGTGACGGCATTTGACTCGTGGAACGCCTATGTTGACCACTTCAAAACCCGCCACCGTCCCCTGGCGTGTTCGGCGTGCCTTGAAGAACACTCCGAGCCCCACGGCGAGGCGGACAGGAAGTGCACCATGTGCCCTGCTCGATTCCTGGACCGCGTACGCTTACATGTCCACCGCTGTCTCTTCCATCACGATGTCGGCTCCCCGTCACCGCCACAGCCGAGATGGAAGGAGGGCGAAGGTGTCGTTGGCTGGTGCCCTATCGCACAATGTGGGCAACCCTTTTCTTCGTGGGACGAACAGGTCGCGCACCAGAGGACGACTCACTTCAAAGCGACGGAGGTTAGTGGAGCGGCAGTCGGAATCAGAATTCCAGGAACGTGACATCATGAACACTGCAAAGTGTTCTAAGCATGTGTGTTCTAAGCACACACATGTTCTTCACTGAGAAAACCTTCCAAACTATTTTGGGCCTTACAAAGAAAAGTAGTTTGTATAACATAGTATTTTGGACCTTCGTATATCAAAGTATTTTAGTTTGTCATATGTATGCTCAAAATACTTCGTAAGGTTTTAAGAGTGTTGCAGTGAATTAGTGTGCACTGAGGAAGCCTTCCAAACTATGTATTTCATAGGCCGTCCAAATCAAAGCAGTTTGTTGGAACCAAGTATTTTGAGCATACAGAAGCTTACAGAAAAACTACTTCGTAATCTACGAACTAGTTCTTCGTAGAACAAAGCAAATTAGTTTGTACGTATGTATGCTCGTGATACTTCGTAAGGTTTCAAGGGTGTGGTGTGAAGGTGCTCGTTGGACTGCTTATGATACGATGGTTTTCCCTCCGCCAGCAGTGCCCCTTGTGCCTGGACGAGGACCCCGTCGGCGGCCTGCCCGCGCACCTGCAGGCGCACCAGCTCGGGGACGCGGCCTGCTCGGTGTGCTCGGCGCGCGTCCTGGGCGACGTGGACCGCCACCTGCGGCTGTACCACGACGTGGCCTCGGCCCCGGTCCTGGGGTGGTGCGCGGCCAGCCACTGCGACTCCGCTTTCGGCTCCTGGGGCGACCACCTGCAGCACCTGCAACGCCGCCACTGGAAGAGCATCCACCCCGCCCGAGTGTGCCACCTGTGTCTGAGGATCCTCGACGACGCCGAGCAAACCGCGACGCACTTGGAGGACCACTCGCGCCAGACCCAGTACAAGTGCAAGTGGTGCTGGGCCCAATTTTTCAACGCCGAATCTCGTAAAGATCATATGAAGTTTTTCCACAGACGTTAATGACTGACTAGGTCGAGTATCATCGTCGACCCTGCGTGACGTCACGATTTGAACCTTTTGAACTGCCCCCCCCCCCCACTTTTTAAGTCTGCCTGCACCAGGCCCGGTGCTCCCCACCCTACGGCCGTTGGATAGGGGGGAAGGGGTGCTTTTGTTACTGTCCAAGGCCGTTGTCTCTTGACTACGCTTGCTCACTGGCTTTGAAGCTGATTGCGAGATGACATGTGATGAAGGATTCGTCAGTTGTTCTTTACCGGTTAACGTTATGATCGTTTATGTTTACTCTCTGCACTCCCATTCCAGGAACGTGACAGGACGTTCATACGAATGTGACAAAATGTCGCGCTCCTTTGAGCACTGTGTTACATTCCTTTCAATGTGAATTAGCTAATTTTTGGCTGATTCACATTTAAAGGGACGTGACACAATGCTGAAAGGAACGTGACATTTTGTAACATTCGTTTGAGCGTCACGTCACGTTCCTGGAATGAGAGAGTTCCATTAGCCTTGATGTGTCCGAATTTGAGCCCTTGTTTTCTTTTGTTTGTTTTTGTTTTTTGTTTAGAATGGATGGTGTTGGTTTATGGTATTGTTAACAGCATAACTAAACGTTTCCATTGCATTTTGTGAAATAAATATCACATCAATGGTTTTTTTTTCACTAACGTGTTCGCGAAAACCATTCGTTTCATCACTTTTAAACCAAGTGAGGTAGGGATGGTAAAATACCGGTATTTTTAGGCACGAAGTAGCCTTATAGTATACCCAGGATTCAGCCGGCGCGAGATTCAATTCGTGTGGCCCTTTATGTATTTTGGAAATTTTCTATAGGATTTTAATGAGATTTTACAGACTAGTAGAACTTTCACACTGATTCTAATGTAAATGGTTTTTCTAACGGCAATTGCAGAAATGTCATGCACTTCCAAGCGAATGTGCGGAAATCCGCCTATTTGCGCACGAAATCGTTGTACATTACGCGCACAATTCGTGTGTACTTGATTTTACAATTTCGTGATTAGGCGAGAAGAAACCTACAGTAGTAATACTGTTGAACGCTGATTCTAATGTTGAAATGTGGTTAAAAAGTTAACGGCCAATTTTGAGAAATTTGCTGTCCCAGGAACGCCCTGGAAACCGCCTATGTGCCAATTCTCGTTGTACTTTATACAATCCCTGTTGTACTTTTATTTTACAGTTTTTGTTGTACTTTTGTTGTACACACTAAATTACTACGTACGTGTTTCTGCGCGCCAATGCACGAAATTAAACATGCACTTTTCGTAACGCACGAATTTGTGCGTTACGAAGTGCATGTTTAATTTCGTGCATTGGCGCGCAGAAAAACCTACATAGTGATTTAGTGTGATACTATTCACACTTTTTCTTGCAGTGCACAACAATCGCTTCCCCTCGGGGTCGGTAAGCGCCTGGCAGGTAGGCCGCAAAACCGTCCTGCAACACAACGGTGCGTTGCGGGATGGTGTCCCAGGTTTGCCAGGCGCTAGGGACCCGAGTGGAAAAAAATCTTATCTATTGCGGCACTTAACAAGAAAAAGTTATGATTTTGACCGACGTGAACAGCCAAACTGGAAGGCACATCGCTGCGAATACCACTCATTAGCTTGGAATCTTTTTATAATGACGTCTACCTAGAGAAATGTTGGGAAGAGATTTATAATATCCAATAGTTCGTCGGTTTCGGTCGGTTTGGTACGGAATGCGGAATCGCTAATATGTCTTGACGCTGATCTCCATCGCCGGAAACCTTTTGGGTCGCAACACACACACACACACACACACAGAGAGAGAGAGATTCCAAGTTCAGCGACACCTCAGGCCACGCCCGAAACAGCTGTTGATGCTTCGCGCGCAACCGCTGCGGGGCCACTAGCCACTAGGTGACTCACGCCAGCTCTGCGCGCTCCTAGGTTAGCAGTCTGATTCCGAGAGTTGTTCTCGTCGCTCCGTCTCTCTCGCACTCGTGGGGCGTCCCTTATGGGTGCGAGAGAGACAGAGCGACGAAGACGACACTCGGAATCAGTCTGCAGAACACATTGCGCAACGACGCGAAAAGCCGCGCGCCGCCTCCCCTCCCCTCACCGGGCGGCGCTCCCCCTCCACCCCCCACCACGCGGCGGCGTCGATCCAAGGCCGCCACAGCTTGCGCGCCGCCGGTTTGTTTGCTTGCTTGCCTGCTTGCCAGTGGTGCGGCCGGCGCGGCGCGGCGGACGTCCGTTCGAGGCGTGGCAAGCCAGTCAACAGCAGCGAGTGGACTGGCGGACGATCACCGCGCGGTGCACGTCGTCTGCATCGGAGACGAGCCGTGGAGCCAAACACAGGTGCGTGGGTTTCACTCTTCTTAAAACCATGCGAACCGAGTGTTTGTAAGCTTGCGAAGAGCCTCACTTGTTTGCAATGCGAAGAACGCACCCGTATTGCAAATCACTTGTTCGCAACTTGCGAAGAAGTGCTTTGCAATTTCCGAACAACCTGTTTGTATTGCTAACCCTTGCAAACACATTGTTCGCAAAATTGCGAACTACTAGTTCGTAATACAATCAAGTTAAACTCTTCGCAAGCTGCAAACTAAATGCTTTGTAATGCGAACACATTCTTTGCAAGGTTTTGAGAATGTTGAGAGAGAGAGGAAGGAGAGAGGAGAGAGAGAGAGAGAGAGAAAGAGAGAGTGTGTATCTGTTTAGCGTGGTGCAATACGTTTGAACCGTTTTCATCGCATCAATTGGTGCGATGCTTCCTTCCACAGCAAATCCAAACTCTGTGAACATAGCGTCAATTAGTGCAATGCGTTTGCATTGCATATAAAGTGCAATGCCTTCCCATTTCCATGCATTTCCGAGACGCATTGCACGTAAGTTGCAATATGGCTTTGGCATTGCACGCATGGTGCGATATCTCAGAGCATTGCACTATACGTGCTATATTCACAGCCTTTGTAATATCAGTGTCCGCACGTGAATTGCTTTGCCCGAGGCAATGCATTCCTCTGCATTGGCATTGGACATTTTCCGGACGCTTTGCACGTGTGGTGCGTTGTCCCAATGCACTACGTTTATAGCGTCTGAAATCACAGTGATGGTGCACGCGGTAGTTTTTCCGCCGGGCGTCGCGCTGGGGAGAGGTGAGAAGTGTTGCGGCGCTGCCGGGCGCAGAGCGAGGTAAGGAGTGTTGCGGCGCGGCCAGGCGCTGGAGCGCCGGCCGGAGGTGCTGCGGAGGGGGCTGGCTACTTTTGAAAATTAGCCCCGCATTTATTCTACTACTTACAGCGTTATATGGCTCCGTTTCATGAACACGGTAAAAACGGTTCCTGGTTTTTCCCGGGGGAAAGCCCCTTTCCTGGAAAAATTCGGCCACATTTGGGGGAAAACTCCGGAAAATTCTCCGAAAACAGTTTTTGGAATTCTGTACCCCCCAAAAATTGGGTTAAGGGGTTCCCAAAGGGCTCTTTAAAAGAAAATTTTCCTTTTAGGAAGCCCCCAGTGTCGGCCCCCCAAAATTTACGGGAAAAAAAGAGGGCCCCTTCGGAGAATACTGTAAGAGCCTAGGAGAATACTGAAAAGAGGGCTACGGAAAAACCCTCCCAAAAAATTAACAAAATTTTTCCGTACCTTTTTGCCACAGTGTTGTCTTTACCATAGTTCCGGGAAAACCGGGTTTTTTTTTAAATTTTTTCCCCCTTTTTGGGCCCCCGGTCTTTCTCCATTTCCCTCCTTTTTAAAATTTTTTTTTCCCCCCAAGGAAAACCCCCCAAAAGGGGGGGGGGGCCCCCCCCCCCCAAAAAAAAGGGGGGGTTTTTTTTTTTAAAAACCGTATTTCCCAAAATAAAAAAAGGGGGGGCCAAACCAAGGGTTTGTTTTCCCAAAGGGGGGCCCGGGGGGTTTTTGGGGGAAAAAAAAATTTTTTTTTTGGTTTTTTAAAACCCCTTTTTTTGGGGGGGGGGGAAAGGGGGGAAGGGGAAAAAAAAAAAATTTTTTAATTTTTTTTAAAAAAAGGGTTTTTTTTGGGGGGGGGGGAAAAGGGGAAAACCCTTTTTTTTTTTTTCCCCGGGGGGCCCCCCCGGGGGGCCCCCCGGGGGGGGGAAAAAAAATTTTTTTTTTTTTGGAAATTTCCTTTTTTTTAAAAAAATTTTTTCCCCCCCCCTTTTTGGGGGGGGTTTTTTTTTTTAAAAATTTAAAAAAAAAAATTTTTTTTTTAAATTTTTTTTTTTTCCCTTTTTTTTTTTTTTAAATTTAAAATTTTTCGTTTTTTTCCAAAAATTTTTTTTTTATTTTTTTTTTGGGGGGGGGGGGGGGCCCTTAATTTTAAAAAAAATGACGGTAAATCCTGGATATTTTTCTTTTTTTCCAAACTTTACCGTACTGGCAAAACCAGTACAACGGTACAGCCTACAGTATTTGAATGATCAAGGACTGCGAATCGTGTCGCGTTTCTGCCAACGGCTGCCTTCCGCCCGGCAAGGCGTTGACGTGCGTACGGGACGCAGTCTTCAAAGGAGAATGACATGACTGTCATTGTTTTGAAGTGACGTCTAGGTCAAACTTTTTCTTCATCAGTGAAGTGTTGCGGCAGCGCCAGCACGCGGGTGGCCATCGCTGGTTAGTATTTAAAATATCTTGCTCCACGTTTTCCCGAAAATAAGAAACCTTGTTTTGTCCTCTGCGGCTTGCTCTGGGGAAACCTTGGAAACCCGAGGGTTATTCTAACTTTGATTATTTTGACATGGATCGGAGATCGGAGAGTACACGCGTGCGTAAATTCTATAAGCCACTGTTAGGGATTTTGTTGTAAAATAACGAGAAATTCCCTTTTTAATTCTATGGAAAAATTTGGTTCGAAATTTTAATGAGTACAGTCGTTATAATTCAAATCTTAAAACCATACATTTTCAGGTTGGTCTCGGTTTGCCTCGACGAAAAAACGTGAAAATAAAAATAATAATGTACCTTAAAAATTTTACGACTTTCTTTGTAAATTTACTTTTTTTCCCCGGTTTAAAATTACGTTTTTTCTTTAAAATTTTAAAAACAAACTTTGTAATTTTTAAACAAAAAATTTTTTCCAAAAAAAAAGAATTAACGGGGAAATTACTCGTTAATTTAAAAATTAAAAATTGTTAAATTACGATAATGCTTGTAATATGACAACTTTCGAGTGTGTAAGAGACATTCTTCGTAAAACTACAGCTAAAGTTCGTAATTTTACAAGATTGACCGAAAAAATCTGTGTAAAATTGTGAAATTTTTCTTTGTATTTGGCCAAGAACGAATACGTTCGTAAAATAACGATTTTATGTTGTAAAATTACGATGGTATTCATGTAAAATAAAGTTGTAAAAATACGACTTCCCCTTACAGTGAGCGTCACCTCGGCGTCACTGGTTTCTTGATCTTTCCTCTTTGAAGCCAGTGTGGGTGGAGTGCATGATAGCGTCCAAGCTGTGCCAATGCGCTGAAAATATATTGGCGTGACTTCATGCCAGGGGCGTAAAGTGTCATGCAAAAAATCGGCGTGACCAAAATGAATTCACGCCAATTATTGGTGTGAACTTGTCGTGCCGGTTTATGGCATGACTTTTCTCAAGAAACGCATAGTCATTCACGCCAGATGACGGCACACATATCTTTGCCGTTTTTCGGCGTGCATTTCGTTCCACGCAAAATTTTGGCCTGACTGTTCGTCACGCCATAATTTGGCCATGGGTCCGATCATTACGTTTTCAGTGAAAACTGTGAGTTAATCTGATTGTGTCTCTCAATGTGCTGGTTAAACTGTAATTTACAAGTGATTCCTTCCGCAAATCGTAAATTTAAAAAAAAAATCAAGTAACGGTGTGTTCCCCCTCTGGCGTCTATCTTGGTTTTCCAAAATTTAGAAAGTAGAAACAGTTGTCCTGTTGAGCATGCACAATCTCATTGACTACCCTTGTCTTCTTCTGTGCAGGATCCTCTGGAGCGAAGAGCCGTGTCGGCATGGCAGGAAGCGAGCCGCGCACGGCAGGGCGCAGTGCGGGCGGAAGTAGCAGTAGCAGGTGCGTGCCGTAGAAACGCAGAACATGCGTGCTTCATTTCGTCAATTCTTCTAATAATTTGGAACGAATCACGAGACCAATTTACTAAAGGCATTTTCACTGAACTTTAAATGGAAAGAACAAATGTGGCGAGACCAAAAGTTTAGCCAACTGGTCAAGACCTGGAAGCGTCTCGCCCAAAATTTGGTAGTACAAAAATTTTTCGCCACAAAATGGTGAGACTCTTCTGCCTGATTGCTGAACAGGCCGCATGGGCCGTTTCGACTAGATTCAAACTTCTGATCTCGTTGCGGTCAGACAGAAGTGTTTCGCCGTTTTGTGGCAAGACAAGACATTTATACGAGGGGCCCCTCACCTCAAAAGTAGGAACTGGATGGAGACTGCACTGAATTTTGCGCTTTGATTAAATTGAAAATTTCCCGAAATGCGTTAAGACAAGGTAGGTTTTCCCAGACCGCATCTTTTCGTAACAGGCTTCGCGATATCTCGCTCCTGTTCCTCCAATCCGCGGCTGGCGTACCTACCTTGGCCTGCGGCGCTAGCCTGCCTTCGGCAGGCAAGCTTGTCCACCGTCAGTTACTTCTAATTTTTTTCATATGGGGGGGTCCGCCCCCCAAACCCCCCCCTTTTTTCTAGATAGGGGTTGGGCCCTTACAAATTACACGATCTTGACCCTTGTAACTTTTTTAATTTTCGGGGCTGGGGTCACCGCCCCCCAAAAACCCCCCCTTTCCCCATGGCAGGCGAGATTGCCCGCAGAAAAAATCGATTTTTTTGCCGTTTTTAGGGTGTTTTTTTTGGCTATAAAAAATGAACCAGTTGAGCTAGGGTGATGAAAATTTTGCGTGGCCGAGCCAAAAACATATCTAATGAGCCTGCAAAATCTCAGCAAGATCGGCCGAGCCGTTCAGGAGGAGTAGTGCGCACAGACACACACACACACACGCAGACAGACAAAACTTTTCAACCCCACTGGAGTAACGGGCTTCGCTATCGCTCAGCCAAAAATGCTTTAAATAGGGCAAATTTACGTTGCTGTGCCGGCCTTTTAAGTGACTAGACTGAAACAAGGCAGTGACTTGAGGGGTGCACACGGACTGGACGAAGTGAGGGACCTCTCGCACCACGCTTGGCCAAAAATTGTCAAGACTTCGAGTCTGGAACTCTAGAGTGGCGGAAAATGTGACTTTTGGATTTGTGCTGTTTCAATTGGTTATCCTTCGTCGATATCAAAACTCGTCTAAGGCTGAGCTCTTTTTCAGTTCGAGGAACGAGCTGTGGCGCCTGCTGACGGAGTACTTCACGCCCCGTCGCGACTGCGGCGTCACTCTTCCCTCCGGACCCTGCGGACGGATCCACGTCAAAGACAAGCGCGTCCAGATCATCGTAGAGCGGCGAGAATACTTGCACAGCAGCGTTTGCTCGGACAAGGACTGTGAAACGACTGCTGAAAAAGTCTTTTACAAACATCCAGAAAAAAGAAGAGCCTTCTTGGAAGACGGAATATTTCGCGGACAACCAAATCCTGCTCTTGTAGCCAAAATTCAAAAGGCATTTACAGACTTAGTAGATGAGTTTGCAAGTACTGTCAAACCGGGCAAAGCAGAAAATACTGAAGATCTACCGGTGCTCTATGAATTATGCTCTCAGCGTTCTTGCGATGAACTGATCTATTTGTTGGAGTTTGGAAAAATTGGAGCTCTCGATCGTTTCACAAAGGAAGAATATGAAAAAGTTATGCATTCCTACAGTGGTAGCCAAGCTATCGGACACCACATGTCTTTCTTCATGCACTACATAGTTCATTTCTTCATAGGAACAAAGTTGTTGTTGTACAATAACGTTGAAAAGGCTCCCAAATTGAAGTGGATGTACGATCATGCTTATGGTGGCCAAACGTTCCTGCCTTACCAGCGAAAAAACTTGCGTTTGTGGATGAAAGATTTGGACGTTACGACAGAAATGTGCAAAGCGGCCTTCCGCTGCATTTACCTCTATGTTTATTGGCGACGTAAATTCGAACCGGACTACAACATAGAAACTGATGACTCTTTAAAACTAGGGAATGAAGAGGGTATTTGGTTGCGTTGTTTTCAACCGGGTTAACCTGTTAACATGTGTAAACTTTGATAGAGCCGATTTTGAATTCACGAAAGAAAGTTATACAGGCCGAATGATTGTGTCACGTTCATCAGTGAAATTTACCATACGTTACCCTTAATAATTGTTTGGGATCTAAAAATAGGCCGACAAGTGGTGGAAATCGCTGTTCAGCAGGGCTCTGACTTTATCCGGGTTTCACCGGCTTATTATCTTGTTCCTGAACCTAACCCTTGACCCTTTGGGCTTGTATCCTGACGCATAAATTGTACAGAAGGAGTAGCTTTTGGCGAAAAGAGAGGTGACATTTAATCTGCAATCTTGTTGAAGCTGCTATCAAATGTGATCCTATCCGTGAAAATGGGAACAGTGCCAAAATAAATATGAATTCACCTTTTCTTCAGGTTGATTAGGTCTTTTTTATTTCTTTGCCCTACAATACAAATTTAAACACTACAATTACAATTCAAGGAATACTGCGAGGTATAATTTCCTTTCCACAATCACTTCCACAAAGCTTCCTCTAAGAGCGGAAAACAGACTGATACAAATACTCTACTCAAGGTTCGTTGTTTCAATGATTGCACCAAGGGGAAATCACTGTGAATTTCAGTGTACAAATCCAATGAATTTCAGAAAAAATTTGATGCATTTCACGCAAAAACTACTGAATTTTGAGAAGAATTTCATACATTTTGATGAATTTAACAATTTTTGCTGAATTTTGGTGTAAAAATTTGGAGAGAGTAATTTTTCCTTGGATTGCACCATACCTTTTATGTTAACAGCGTTTCGAAGTGAAGGGGATTCAGCCCTACCAAAACTAAGACTTTTCAATCTCATTCCAGAAGCGTGAGATCAGTATGAAACGAGCAAGAAAAAATTTCACGCTTTGAGTTTTGAGCCACGCTTGTTCGGATGTGAATCAGCCATAAATTGGCTTATACTCTGACCAGAAAACGAAGAGCCCTGGGTTCTCGCGGTCGAGGGCTACCTGCAATGCTATCCAAGGCGGCAGATGCCATGAACCGCGAGAACTCAGGGCTCTTCGTTTTCTGGTGAGAGTAGACGTCACGCTCCTGGAGTAAAAATGTGAACATTAAGCCTTTCTTGAAGCGTACCTGAGCTCGTGCGCTCCGTTCTTCCGCATAAGTTCGAGGGGTCCTATTCAAAAGATCTTATCTGGGCGTTCCCCCCAAGACAATCTTATCTTAAACGCAGGTGAATTTCACAAATTTTGATCATTTGATACAGCTACATATCAATATAATTTGTGAGTTTGTTCAAGTAAATCTCAAGATGGAAGACCAAAGAAACCAAAAGTGCATCAAGAAATATGTTTCGCTTACCGTCGTATTTATTCTGATTGATCAAAATGAGTGAAATTTGCCGGCGTTTAAGATAAGATTGTCTTGGGGGGAACGCCCAGATAAGATCTTTTGAATAGGACCCCTCGAATTGATGGGAACAGCCCGAGAGGCAAACACTCGAGTCAGACGCTGTACGATTCCCATGCGCTTGAACTTGGCGTCACATCGCTTGTTTATCAGTGAGGTGTCGCGAGACGGCGCTAGGGCCGTTGGCAGTATCTTTTCAAAATGTCCTATCTTAGAGTTTCCTGGAAAATATCTTATCGATTCGTGCCCGCGATATCACGGAAACACGCCGCATGTCGGAGGCAGGTGCATTCGATCGGCGGAGTCGGTGTGTGTGGGGTCGCAAGGGATAAAACTTCGAGTTGCAGTTTGCCTGCCTCTCAGGTAGGAGATGGGTCAGTGACCTATTTACTGTCACGTTCGTTCAAATGTGACATGTCATATTAAAACGAACGTGATACCCCTTAATCTGACAATCATGGCGTGTCACATTCAAACGAACGTGACAAAGTGGGCATGTCACATTCAAACTAATGTGACAGTACATTACATGGATGTCACATTCGTTTGGATGTGACACGACATGTGTACTTAGATACCATGTGTCACATTCGTTTTAATGTGACAGTTCGACAGCTGATTGAGTGTCACACCCGAAGTAATGTGACAAAGCGGTGCGGTATGTCACATTCGTTTGACTCTGAATTTTCACCGTTTGTCACGCTCGAACTAACATCGCCGTTTTCACGTGAAAACGAACGTGACGTCACATTCCTTGGCTACCAGTGTGGTGGGTCCAAAACTGCGAAACGAAATGAACGGGCAGCCACTTAAACTCCGTAATAATGTTACAAATGAAATAACAATTTCTCAACGATCTCTCGAACTAGCGAACGCAAGGTCGTATCACTAATATGCTCGTAGTTCACTGAAAATCTAAAGGTGAGACGTCTGACCCTTTAAAGGCGAGATATGTTTGTCTGGCCAAAATAGGGCCATCTTTAAATGGTGATAATTCGATGTTTGACCGTAAGAAGGTGGTAAAATTTTGTATCACCGTTAAGAGCTGATATTTCTTTCAGGAAAACAAGGACAAGCCTCCCAGAAGTTTGGCGTTTTTCGGTCGTATATCGAAGCATAACCCTGTTCCGGTCATACATTTTTGTATGACTATTATTTTTCAGTGAAACGTCTTGGAAGGGCAAATATTGGTCAGATGTCTCACCTTTTGAATTGCAGCGTTTGTCGAGGAAACCACACGTTTAGACGAATGATCTGGTTGTGCCTCGCATACTCGGACGCATCAGTTCTGATGCGTCCGAGTTGGTCTAGGAATAGTTATAGTATACTTTCCATTGTGCCACGGTGTGCGGCTCTTAACAGCACTAAGATTCCAAACGCTATGAGCATAGCACGTGTGGTGCAATACATTGAGATATTGCACCACACGTGCAATGCCAGCCATATTGCACCTTACGTGCAATGCATCCCGAAAATGCCCTATGCTAATGCATGGGAAGGCATTGCACTTCACGTGCAATGCAAAAGCATTGAATCAGTTGGTGCATTGAAAACGTCTTCGTATGCATTGCACCAATTGGCGCCATACACATAGCGTTTGGATTCTCAGTGAGGGTAAACCGCATTTTTCAAATAGTTCGTGATTTTCTTAATTTCAAGTCAGACTTGACGGACTTGATTTTCCTTCTCTTTTGGCTTGCTTTTACTTAATCAAGTGCTAGTGACCATTTTCCTAGGTACTGCACAGCACATCTTTGATTATTACCGACTTCATCGACGACCTCTGTCTTCTTCTGTGCAGGAGCTTCCAAGAGACGTGTCAGCATGCCGGGAGGCCAGCCGCGCACTGGAAGGCGCAGTGCAGGCGGAAGTGGCAGTGGTGGCAGGTGCGTAGCATTCCCGGGAAAATGGAACATGCGTTCGTCGTAAATTTTACGAAGATCCCTAACTTGGAGAATAAGAGACCCTTTTCAAGCGGTCTTGCTACCGCTTCTAGCTCTGCATCCGATCCCACTCATCCCATCCATTCATCCGTTCAATCCGCGCCGCCACCTCGCCGCGCCAGTCCCCACACCTCACAGCCACCCCCTCCCTCCTTGCCCCCTCTCTGCCCGGCCTCCCCGGCCGGTCCACGCACGGTAAAAACGCTTCCTGGGAATCCCAGGAATCTCCTGGAAACTCCTATACCTTTTAACATAGGGCTCCTGGGAATCCCAGGTTCCGTTTTTACCGTGCGGCAAGACAGCTTTGCTAAGCTTGCCTTAGCGGAACTTTTTAACCTAAATGCCCTAAATAAAGATTGAGTAAAGGCAGAGTTTAAGGTAAAGTTAAAGGTGAAGTTTATGCCTTCCTTGTGTCTTTCACCAATGAACGCCTTTACCAAGGCCATTAAACTATTCACGCCGTTCTAGGGGCGTAAATCGCTTACAACACGTTAGGGGATTGCCTTATGCCTTGGTTTTAAAAGTGCAGGAGGAACGGTACGAACCCGCCCTGGTTGAAACGGTAAACGGGACATGGCCCAAGAGTTATGATGCGCCTTCTTTCCAGTTCGAGGAACGAGCTGTGGCACTTGCTGACGGAGTACTGCACGCCGCGACGCGACTGCGGCGTCACTCTTCCCTCCGGACCCTGCGGACGAATCCACGTCAAAGACAAGCGCGTCCAGATCATCGTAGAGCGACGAGAATACTTGCAAGGCAGCATTTGTTCGGACAAGGACTGTGAAACGACTGCAGAAAAAGTCTTTTACAAACATCCAGAAAAAAGAAAAGCCTTCTTGGAAGACGGAAGGTTTTGGGGACAAACAAATCCTGCTCTTGTAGCCAAAATTGAAAAAGCCTTTACAGACTTAGTAGATGAGTTTGCAAGCACAGTCAAACCAGGCAAGGAGGAAAATACGGAAGATCTGCCTGTGCTTTATGAATCATGCTGCGCGGGTCACTGCGATGATCTTATCTATTTGTTTGAGTTTGGAAAAATTAGAGCTCTTGATCGTTACTCAAAGGAAGAATTTTCTGAAGTCATGAGTTGCTACCATGGTGGCCAATTTGTCGGGCACCATATGTCTTTCTTTATGCATCATATAGTCCATTTCTTCATAGGAACAAAGTTGTTATTGTACAATAACGTTGAAAAGGCCCCTAAATTGGACCGAATGTACAATCGTGCTTGTGATGGTCAAACGTTCCTGCCTTATCAGCGAAAAAACTTGCATTTGTGGATGAAAGATTTGGACGTAACGACAGAAATGTGCAAAGCAGCCTTCCGCTGCATTTACCTCTATGTTTATTGGCGACGGAAATTTGAACCCTACTACGACATAGAAACTGATCGTATTTTAGAATTAGGGAATGGGGAGCGCATTGACTTCTGGTGTTTTTAGCTCCTCTTGAATCACACACAGGTGGTACATGCCAGCCCTAGTTGGCGGCCATAGGATTGCATGGTTGATGCCAGTTGATGTTTGGATCGTTTGTTGCATGAATCGCGGCACGAATATTTCCCATCCTAATGTTAACCAAAAGGCGGTGGTACTTCAGCTCAATCATTAACGGAGATGTGTGTCTGCCACCTTCTCTCTCTCTCTCTCTCTCTCTCTCTCTCTCTCTCTCTCTCTCTCTCTCTCTCTCTCTCTCGCAAATTGGTATGATTTGTACGCACGGACATGAATGTACGGACGGTTGTAAAAATTCTAGCGGCGTTGAATGAATCAGTATGATAACTGTAAATATAAGAAATAAAAGCGTTTTTCAAATTTGAAGTCCAATTGATGATTATTTATTCGTTTCTCTTAACATTGACAGCGATGACAGCAAGCGACCAGAGCCCGCGCCGTGATCCCAGACGAGCCCGCGTCCACAGTCTGGCCACGAACCACGAGTATCGGCTCCCTTAACGCCTGCGAACACGAAGATAGGCCCGCCCGCCAAGCACTGCTGTGTGGTTGGCTGCCTACCCGCAGGCGCTCCCTCCTTCTCGCCGTTCTCTATCATTCAGTTCACGCACTGATTTTCTAAGTGTAATAATAAACTAATTTAAAAAGCAATAAAATTTGTATTGCTTTAGTAGTGTCATGAAAAAGTTATTGCATTATAAGTGCAATAATTATTGGATTGTAGAGATGAGGAATGGGCTGGCCCGGCGGGCCAGCGCCACTGTTGCAGTGGTATCGGCTGTGACAGTCCGTGTCGCCGAAGGTGGCTGGGCTAGCCGAAGATGGCCGAGCCCACGGGCTCGGCTCAGCCCGCGGGCTGCCGGAGCCGAGCCAGGCCGAGGCCGGGCCTGGGTAGCTGGCTGGCGGGCGGCGGCCGCCGGGCGAGCCGAGCAGTGCCGTGGCCGTGCCGCCGGCGTGCTGGCCGAAGTAGCCGGGGGAAGAGGGCAGAGACGAGATACGAAATTTTGAATGAATGACAACAGAGCATAAGAGAAAACACTCTATCGTAACCATGGAAGGGCTCCTCGCCTCACCAAATAGTTAGAATTCGCAATGTGATTCAAATTTCCGAGCGCGCTTCTCGGTAGCGTGGTGACGTCAGCGCCACGCTGGGCCGCGCCGCAGGCAGCTCGCTAGCTCGCTCCCGTCCCGTTGCTTGCTACCCGGCCCGGTGCCCGACTGTCTTCGTCATCCGCGTCCGTCCGTCTTCCCCCCAGCCGTGCCGAGGCAGCAGCCCTCCAGCCCGCGGGCTGGGCTGGGCCGGCTGGGCCGGGCTGGGCTGGGCTGGCGGTAGCGCTGCGCAGCCCGCAGCCCGGCCGGGCTGGCCCATTCCTCAACTCTATTGGATTGCCGCATTAGCGCATTTATCGCATTATTAGCGTGGTTATTATTTAATCGCACCAAAACTGTGATAATCTGGGCCCAGACCGGGACTTAGGGACTTATTGCATTTTTAATGCGATAATTTTTTATTGCTGCCACAGATGCGATAACTTGAAGGAATCACACTAGCCTTTTTATCGCAGCAAATTGTACATGATCACATTAGAAATACCAGTGCGTTTACTTTACTAGCTCAAGGCGAGGCTTTTACCCGCCGAGTCCAAGGAACGACCCGCACTGTAAAATTTTGTGTAAGGGAGGTTAGGGCTATCCCGGACACTTTTTGGCCCGCCCTTCTATTCAAAAAATAGGGGGAGGGCCTATGCATTTGCCTTTGTGTCTGTGTTGTTGTTGTTGTTGGCGTCTGTGTACAAGGAAGGAGTTGAGCTAGAGTAACCAGATTTGGAGGGTACTTCAGGAGTACCGTCCAAACAAATAATCCGGTGGTGCAAATCCCGTCCGGGTCGCACAAGGGCTGCTGCAGGTGCATCATGGTTTACATGAGCGGGAGGGGGATTTCCGCCATTGTTGGTGCTAGCAGGGCACATAGGGGTATTTTTGGAATCGGGGCGACGAGACAAGATGAATGGACCTGGTCCCGACCCCATCGGCCGCTTTTACAAGTTGGCCACATCAGAATCTTCAAAAAAGGGGGTCGACCGACTAAAAAAATTTATTGCAGATTTCGATTGGTCTCAGCAAGACCTTTTCAACGAGGGGTCGGAAAGGGGGTCCAGGAGCCCGACTTCGTCTATTAGTCACATCAGGATCTTGAAAAAAGGGGGTCGACCGACTGAAAATTTTTACTTAAGTTTTGGATAGGTCTTGGCAAGACCTCTTCAACGAGGGGTCGGAAGGGGGGTCCAGGAGCCCGCCTTTATGAGTTATGGGAAAAAGTGCGACGGACTCGTTTTGCGCTCCTGCTGTGCCTCTATTGCAAGGAGTTGCAGTAGCATGGCAAATATGGGTATTTTCGGAATGAGGGCGAAGAGACAAATGAAACGGGCATATTCTAAGGACAGTTGGAGTAAAAAGTGTAAGGACTATTGCATATTGTGAATAGACGGGCGGGCCTAAGTCACGATGGTACATCGATAACTTTGCTTTACCCGCTCACGGTGTGTGTGATGCGAGCGGGCCGAAGGCCCGGGCCTTCGACTGGCCAAGTTGGGTCTGATGCGAGGGCCGAAGGCCCGAGACAAGGCCGCCGGCAGGCCAAGCTGGGCCGGCCCCCTGTCGAACCGAGTTGCCGGCGCAGCGAAGCGGAGCTGGCAATTCGGTTCGACGGAAGGGTGGGCCCTAGCTTGTTTTGTTTTCGCTCCGTAAAGTTGCACATGCCACTTGGGTCTAATTTTTTCACTCGAGCGTGAAGTATGAACCTTCGCCTTCAAAATGACAAACATGAAAGTCAAATCTAAGCAACGAGAAGGAGGTACAGGGGCGTGACAGTAGCCCTGCATGTGTCCGGAAATACCCAAGGGCTGGGGTGATTCCGGACGACCTATGGGGCAATTCCGGACGACCAATAAATCCGACCATGATTCGACATCGTTCGACTAAGGTATTATTTGTTTGGATTAGAGCTCGACTGCAACCCACCAATTTTAATGCAGGTTGCCTACCCGTCCCCACCTCATGGGACGTGTTACGACTCTTTTATGCACTGCAAGAAAAAACCACGACAAAGAACACTAATTTCTGGCAATTTTTTTTATCAGGAATATGTTGTACTTTGAAAGTACAACAATTCTTGTACAAAGTACAATGGCTCCGGCACAAAGAGTGCTGTGCAGTCCAGGCCTTGTTGTAGTTTGTACAATTTTTGTTGTACTTCCTACAATCACTGTCGTACTATTATTGTACAGTTTTTGTTGTACATTTGTTGTACTTTACACAATTTATCTTCCAGTGTGTGACCCTGACGCCAGAATTGACTTACAGCTCTTTTCCGATGAAGAAATGTCTTTGCAAAGTTGAGGAAAACATGTTATTATCGCTAAAAGGCCACAAAGGTCAATTTGACCCGCGTGGCCGTTTAAGGGGGGACCCTGGTGAAACTTTCAAGTGGGCTTCAAAATAATCCCAGAGAGTTGAAACTTTGCTTAATCATTAGGTTCATTATGGTGAGTTCCCAAAACAAAATTCAATCCAAAATGTTAAACAGTCTCTGAGAAAAGTGGCTTTTTAGTGTTTTTTAGAGCGTTGGGGAAAAATCTTCCTGCGTCTTTCATTGGGACGGAAAGTCTTGAGTTTTTAGTGACGGAATTTTCAAATTCAACTTCTGTCCTAAGATATGAGTTTTCAAATTTTAACATTAAAAAAAAAGTGATTTTTTTTCCCTTTTTTCAAACTTTTAGGTGTGTTTTAAAAAAAGTAGGGCTGATATCAAGATTCCGTCACTAAAATTTGTCGATAAGTCATCAATGAATAGAGTCCATGCAAGACGACTCATGTAGGTGTCAACCAGGAGCGCAGGAAGTCTTTCTACGAAAAAATTTTATGTCGACTGAGCAAAGCTGTGAAGTTGAGCGTAGAAGCCAACGACAGCTGATCTCAATGTTATTTCCCTCCAAGTGATAAAGAAACTACCCACTTAGCTTAAAGGTGTTCAACCTCATGAATCTGAAACCTTCTATGCACATTTTTATCTATGAACTTTAAAAATACTATTTTTTGGAATTTTGGCGATTTTTTCACCAGGGTCCCCCCTTTAGGTAAAAGTTCATGGATAGCTTAGTCAAAATGCACCTACAGACCCGGGATTTCGCGTAGAAATAGGTTTTGTCAATTAAGGAAAAGTCAAAATTTGTGCCTTTAATGTAAAGTAGCAAAGAGAACATTCAAAAACGAAAAAGGTTCATTTTGACCGCTTGTCCTTTCTAGTATTAATAGCGAGACTTTCCGTTTGTAAACGGATCAAGTCGTAAATTGACGACTTAATCGTCTGCTTGCGAACAATCTTTTTTTTTAATATGTTGTGCAGTTATGACTTCAGTCGTACATTTACGACTCTTGTCGTAAATTAGTGTTACGAATCGTAAATGAACGACACAAATCGTAAAATTAAGCGAGCAAAATTGTAACTTTTTACCAACTTATCGGGGATTTCAGATTTTAAAATATTACGACCAATTATAACATTGTCGTAGAGGAATGATTTTTTTCGTCGTTCAGTTACGACGAGAACGGTGTTCTCGTCCCTTGCCGCGATTCCACATCCCTTCAATTTCACTTGGGTATGAACGTGTGAGAAAAGAACTTCCGCCGTAATAAAAATTAGCAACTTTTTTGTCGCTAATTTATGACAAAATTTTTGACAGTGCATACAAAGAGTAAGGGAGGGTGGGGTACAATGGGACACGGGGCACAATGGGACACTGTCAAATTAGCCACCTTGCGGTGTTCGTAGGATCTGCGGGTTACGCTCGATTATAGGCCAGCAGTTGCCATGTTAGTTTCACAAAGCGGGAACTTCATTCGACTGATCGTTCTTTCGGCAGGTCGAAGCAAAGTGCGAATGTAAGAAAAACGAGGTAAAACTAGCAAGACCGGAGAATTTTGTTTTTCATCTAGCATTTAAAGTATTTGTCGCACGTTCGTAGCGAGTTCACCAGTGAGTTCGTTGGTCTTTTGAGGTTCAGTGAGACTTGTCTGGGCGCTCTGGCTTTTGGTGTTGAAGAGCTAGAGCGTGTCCAGTGCAGCGTGTCGTTCGGGGCACAATGGGACACCCTCGTTTGGGGCACAATGGGACGTGTTAATCAAAGGGCTTTCAAGTTTCAGTTGTAGTTTATGTCTAAATGAAGCTAAACCATACGTTAATTATGTTATTCACAAGAATTTTGGCATCAAACATTTCATTTGCGCTTTTTACTGTATTAACACTGCAGTTTCTTCATTTGTTACACATCATACTCCGGAATTTTTTTAAGGCAACCAGGAACGTAAGTTCTTTTTCAAAATAGTTTGTGACGAAAATAGATCAAAACCTATTGCCCACAATTTTTTGAATGCTCCTTCGCTTTATTTTTAGCTCATAAAAGGGTGTGTCCCAATGTGCCCCGGGGCTGTCCCATTGTGCCCCAGCCCGGGGCACAATGGGACAGGTGACACTTTTCGGCAAAATGTCTCCACAGACCAAAAATGCCGTATAATCAATTTTATGGTCAAATAAAAGTTATAGACAAATAAACAAAGAACATTTTTAACTATCGGGCGGCATTCTAGCTCCAACGGTCTCGGATCTAGGCCAAAAACAAAAAAAAAGCGTCCCATTGTACCCCACCTTCCCTTATGGTTGGCGACAATTCTTTGAGAGTCAACGTTCCTCTTTTCAATAAGATTGTTTTCCTTTATATTAGGGATGGTGTTGGTACAGAAGTTCTATATTTGTTGGTTGCAAATTTAATCAATGATACAAATTTATAGTGCACAAGATACTGACAGCTGGTCGTCCTCACCAAGACGTTTGGCACAAGGTTCAGCATTGCTACGCAATCCCTTGAAGCACTCCGAAAACCCGTTCCAGCATCTGTCAAGGAAAATAGTCTGTTAGAGTGTGTGAAAAGTGCCGCACTGACCCGTCGTTTTCTTTCGGGAAACGCTCACTGAAAAAATCTACCGGCGTGACTTTGTGCCTGCAGGGGCCGTGAATTAAATGTCACGCAGAAAAACGGCAGGACAAAAAAGCCATGCCAAAAATCGGCGTGACTCAGAATCCACGCCAAGTTTTTGAGTGAATTTCCTGTCACGCCAGTTTCTGGCATGACTTTTTGTCATGCCACAATTTGGCCATGTGTCAGACAGTTCCATTTTCAGAGCTACTGGTTTGGTCGAATTTATTTTAAATCATGCCTCCTATCAGGGCACAATACCGCCACTAAAAATTCGCATGGCACCGTTCACGAGGGGTCCACCCAGCTCAGGAGTGTACACACAATTGCAAATTACTGGTGCTTGTCTTCAAACACTCTAAAATTTTGCCAAGGTGGGAGCATTCTACTTTCATGTGAAAACCCCCCAAACATAGCTAAAACCAGCAAAAATATTCAGTTTTGATATTTTAATGCAAGTGGAGTACTCGCCGCTTTGTGGTGAGACTTATGTGTCAGGCCGTTTTGTGGCGAGACTTTTTGTCTGACCAAAACGTGGCGAGACTTTAATGTCTCGCCATACTTTGGCGCGAAGTCTTTCCATCCAATTTGCAGTGTATTTATGGTTTTCTTGTGCCCCCTAGTCTTAATTGTTCATCTCCTCAAAAATATATCTAGCGACTCAAACGCACCTCCAGCTTGTCCAAGTTGTCCTGCCTTCTCTTCTCGATGCCGGGGTCTTCCTCGAACAAAGTATCGATCACCTCGTCCACGAACATCCCTTCAGTGAGTTTGCCGTGCAGGTACCGTTTCACCTCGTTCACCACGAAATGCATGATTGTCTTCGCCACAGTGTCGGCCACTTTTTTCGAGACCAGCTGGTAATAGTGATTCAGCATCAATCCTGCAACAGAGCAGCCTCAAATTAATGACGATGAGTGCAGTAGTCTACATACACGCTGGAAAAGCTTTTCCGGCGTGTATATAATGAAAATCGCGTTATGTGCACGCTGCGTGCATGTAAGTGGCTTTTCACTATATAAACGCTGCGTGTCAATAATCACTTCGAAATATAAATGCACACTTGTTACACTAAAAATCTATCGGCGTGACTTCGTGCCGCTGCAGGGGCGTGAATAAAGTGTCACGCCAATAAACGGCATGACAGAAAAGTCACGCCAAAAATCGGCGTTACTCAAAAATTCACGCCAATTTTCGGTGTGAATTTCTCGTCATGCCGCTTTTTGGCATGACTTGTATCTTCAAACGCTGTCATTGCCAGCGTCTCACACCCGCTTATGGCGTGACTCATTGTCCACGCCGTCTATCGGTGTCGACTGTCACGGCGTTTGACTATATTCTTTCATTAATTTCCTGTTAACAACCTGATTAGATACTAAATATTGCATATTGCGGATTCCGTAGAGCGTGACACCGCATCCATGGCAGCAGTGAGTTCCCATCTAAACAAGTACTCACCTAAAGATGCCTACTTGGCTGACTTCACTCCTCAGACAATACGTTTACTGCAAGAGTTTTCAGCCAAGTACACATCTGTAGGTGTGTACCGGAAGGTGCATGCATCTGTTGATGCATACTGACACTTCATTTGGGGTACATGCCAACGTTTAATTGAGATCCAAACAGAAAGTTCGGAAATAATTTTAAAAAACGTGCATAAAATACTATAGTATATGAAAAATAACATTATTAATACTAGTATGTGAAACAAACCTAAAATTCGCATGTGTTTCTCATCGTTGGCATTCATTGCAGAATCTTGCGAAGCTCGCTCTCTGATTGTATAGGATCACTGTATCCCAATCAGAAGTCTGAAAACCTCTTGAGAGAATCCACGTATTCCATCAGTTTAAATGGAATGGGAAGTTAGGCAATCCAAGTTTACCCTTTCGTACGGAGTTTTCAAAGCGATCTGCAGTTGCTTCTCCAAAGCGTCGTTCCATGGAACGGCCCCGTAATTTCAGTAACCGTGATTAGATACTAAATATTGCATATTGCGGACTTCCGTAGAGCGTAACACCGCGTCACATGGGGAGCATGTGAGTTCCCATCTAAACAAGTACACACCTAAAGATGCCTACTTGGCTGACTTCACTCCTGCAGACGAATACGTTTACTGCAAGAGTGTATTCAGCCAAGTACACATCTGTAGGTGTGTACCGGAAGGTGCATGCATCTGTTGATGCATACTGACACTTCATTTGGGGTACATGCCAACGTTTTATTTGAGATCCAAACAGAAAGTTCGGAAATCATTTTTAAAAAAACGTGCATAAAACACTATAGTATATGAAAAATAACATTATTAATACTAGTATGTGAAACAAACCTAAAATTCGCATGTGTTTCTCATCGTTGGCATTCAGTTGCAGAATCTTGCGAAGCTCGCTCTCTGATTGTATAGGATCACTGTACTCCCAATCAGAAGTCTTGACTTTCCTCTTGAGAGAATCCACGTATTTCACATCAGTTTTAAATGGAATGGGAAGTTCAGGCAATCCAAGTTTAGCCCTTTCGTCCGGAGTTTTCAAAGCGATCTGCAGTTGCTTCTCCATAGCGTCGTCCAACTGGAACTGGCCGTACGTAATATGCCCCAGCTCAATGTCGATTGTGGTATTGACCTGGATCAAAGCGAGTAAAAGCATTCTAATCGGTCCTCTCAATGAATTGCTCTGTGAGTCACGACCAAACGTGAGCGTCACGGTAAAACAATATCTTGGTGTTCCCAGGAATATTGGTCAACTCCCAGAATAAATCGGGATTTTCAGGAATATTGGCCAGTTCCCGGGAGGCGGTTTTACCGAATAGTCCACGCTAGGAAACGTGGAGCAAGCTGTGGTCCACGCTTCACAGCGTTGAACTCCTCATAGGCTAGTCACACTTCGAACTGTGGACCATCCGTACGCTTCCTAGCGTGGACCATTCGTGGTCCACGTTTTTTTTTAGCGATGACCACCGTGGTCCTTGCGTGGACTTGGTCCACACTTGGATTAGCAATGTAAGTGGCGGGTCCGCAAAGTGGATCCATCGCAGTCATCGTGGCAAATTATCGCACCCGTCGCGGCAGTAACAAAGTTATCGCTTTAAAACTGCAGTGTCTCGAAGGTTTTGGCCCAGATTATTGGCTGAGCGATAGCGAAGCCCTTGCCGTGTTTGGGCGCGCTGAAAAGTGACTAGTCGTGCGTCTGTCTGTCCGTCTGTCCCTCTGTTCGTAAGGGAGTATGGGGCGATTTGTAACAGGGGCGATTCGTAACAAATGCGTTTATTAATTTAAGTGGAGGGAGCAGAGGAAAATCTGAGTATGGCCCCTCTTTCGCTTCAAGTAGAGAGTCCTTGAACAATCGAAGCGGATGTGATCGGTGCTCAGGTATAGTTTTGGAGGGCGTCTGAAATATAGGGTGCACCGAAAACAGGCAAATCTTTTATTTTGAGTTCAAGGAAGTTTCTGTCTGAGGCTGCCCAGGTATGAATCACCATCGAAGTACCGTTGAGGCCTCGAAGCGTGACCCCTTTGAGAAGCTCCAGACAAAAAAAACCACTTGGTCGGCGACATCCTAGGAGCGGGCGCTTGTGGTGTTTTATCGGTTCCTTCTATGTATACGAACTGCCGAAAAGACACTTGGACGAAATCCGACACCCCCTGTGGCTTTGGTACGGGTCTAAACACCCCAAAAACAGCTGTTTTCGAGGGTTTGGGACTAGATGGGTTCTCGCAAACCGAGATCCAAAAAAGTACCCAAATGGGTCTCAGATACTCAAAAAAATGCGCTCTTTCGAATGCCGTGTCGAACGAGGCTCTACGACGTCGGGTTTGGATGCTACGGGCTCTCAAAGTTGCTCAATTTCACTATTTTTACTGAAGATTTGAGCATATCAGGGCCGTTTGAAGTAGACCATCGGCGATTTCGCTCCTCTTTGTCTTAAATGGTGCCTACCCCCACAAAATTTCAGCCATGTCAGGCAATTATTAGAGGAACTGTGAACAATTTAAGTTTTGGGTCATTTTACCACTGGGCTTAGGTGTTTTTGGGTCCAGAAAAAATAATTTTTTTAGCTATCTACTTTTGATCAGCACCTCTTGAAACGCCTTTTTAACATGGTGCCTCAAAACTTTTTTTCGAGGACAAACTTGCCTTTTTCTCCAAGTTATGTTCTAATTACAGCTAGAAAAAGACAAGTTTGTCCTCGAAAAAAAGTTTTAAGGCACCATGTTAAAAAGGCGTTTCAAGAGGTGCTGATCAAAAGTAGATAGCTAAAAAAATTATTTTTTCTGGACCCAAAAACACCTAAGCCCAGTGGTAAAATGACCCAAAACTTAAATTGTTCACAGTTCCTCTAATAATTGCCTTTACAATGTAACCACGTGGCATAAGTTGCTTTTACTTTGTCCAGTGATAGTTAGGGACGTATTTCTTGCGTAGCCGGCATTTGGGGTGATTCGTAACAGACCCGTATAAAAACAAGAATTTAAGTAGTTTTTGCAATAAAATGCTTGAATTTTTTCTCGTACCATCTGCTGCCTAATTCCAATACATTTACACAGCTCAAAATGCATTTGAAAGCGAGTTATTCTATTCTTTCCTCCAAAATTGAAAAAAGTGAGGTTAGGGTTGACATAGCCGGTCAGTTAATGCTGAGGCGGTCAACGGTAGGCCTGTGCGATTATTGTCCAAAATCGAAATCGACCGATTATTGAAATAATCGAAAAGCCGACCGATACGATGCTCGGTAATCGGCAATCGAAACAAGGCCGATTAATCGACGATAACCGATTAATCGCATTATCAATAATCGAACATTTGCGATTAATCGCCCTCAATCAATTATTTCTTGCCCAATAAATTGAATAAAACTGAAAAGAAATAGAATTCGTAAAGCGTAAACATGGTCCACAGTTAAGGCTTTTCAAGTACAGTGCAAAGATTGTCAAGTCTTCTGTTAATAAACAACTATAAATGTAATCGATAACCGTTTCAAAATTATTAATCGGTTGAAAATCGGCCACCGATTTTTAATCGTTTAAAGTTCGATTACCGAGCATCGAATCGGTCCACAAAAAAAATCGTCGATTACTAAAATAATCGGAAATCGATTTCGATTATTCGATTAATCGCACAGGCCTAGTCAACGGCAGCTTGTAATGCAGATTTTAAGGCGTCTGCAGGACATCCGAAGAACAACTGCTGGAGGAGATAACATTCCCGACGATGTTTCATTTAATGTGTAGGATGTCATGAAAAGCCCCATGGCTGTTACAAATCACCCCATGCTGGGGCGATTCGTAACAGCTCGCAAGGGTTTGGAAAGCGTCTTAGATTTCAAAGATAACGGATTCCAGATTGATCCAATGGAGCTGCACAGTCTAGATGAAGGGCCAGACTGCTCAACCGGCACAAGTTTGACAGCGATATCCAGAATGTTCTTAATTTTGTATAGAGGATTCCAAAATCTGTTACAAATCGCCCCATACTCCCTTACACGCTCACGTTTCTCAGCGAATATAACAGGTATAGTTTCCATACTTCGCATTTAACGTCGTCTTACTTCCGCCCAACACGAGTTTGTTTCAAATCGTCGTTGGGTATCATTTGAGTCCATGCAAGACGACTCATGTAGGTGTCAACCAGGAACGCAGGAAGTCTTTCTACGACAAAATTTTTTGTCGACTGAGCAAAGCTGTGAAGTTGAGCGTATAAGCCAACAACAACTGATCTCAATGTTAATTCTTTCCAAATGATGAAGGAACTACCCACATAGTTTAAAGGTGTTCAACCCGTTGAATCTGAAACCTTCTATGCACATTTTTATCTATGAACTTTAAAAATACAATTTTTGGCAGTTTTGGCCATTTTTTCACCAGGGTCCCCCCTTAAGAAAAAAGAGATATCGAATAGTGACCCAAGCATACGAGTAGCCAATTAAGCGATTCAATGCTGGCAATTGAATGTTACTCGACTGAGGGATTCGCATTGGTGTGGCATCAGGGCATTGGTGACGACAGAGTGCTTCTGACCCAAAATTTAACCGATTTTTGGTTAATTTGTTTTAAATGAATCGAACAGTGATTCTTGCAGTTTTTTGAGTGCTGATAACGAAAATCAGTTCCATTTTAACACCAGACCTATATTTTCATCCCATGTTAGGTCATTTTGGACCAAAAATTTCAAGTCAAGTTTTATGTTGTTTCCTGCAGTTTTTGGTGTGCTAAACTCAAAAATGATCTCCAAACTTTTCCCAGACTCACATTTAACCGAATTTTTGACCAATTTTGGACCAAAATTTTTAAATTGAGTTTGACATTGATCCTGGCAGATTTTGGTGTGCTGATAACGAAAATCACTCCCATTTCGACTCCAGACTTATATTTTCATCCCAAATTGGGTCATTTTGGACCAAAGTTTTCAAGTCGAGTTATATATCGTTTCCCGCAGTTTTTGGTGTGCTAAACTCAAAAATGACCTCCAAACTTTTCCCAGACTAACATTTAACCGAGTTTTGACCAATTTCGGACCAAAATTTTTCAATTGAGTTTGACATCGATTCCAGCAGTTTTTGGTGTGCTGATAACGAAAATCATCACTCGCATGTCGACTCCTGACTTATATTTTCATCTCAAACTAGGTCATTTCGGACCAAAAATTTCAAGTCAAGTTTAACACTGTTTCCTGCAGTTTTTGGTGTGCTAAACTCAAAAATGACCCCAAAACTTTTCCCAGACTCACATTTAACCGAATTTTGACCAATTTCGGACCGAAATTTTTTAATTGAGTTTGACATTGATCCTAGCAGTTTTGTGTGTTCTGATAACGAAAACCACTTCCATTTGTACCCCTGGTCTAAAGTTCACTCAATATGAGCCTTTTAGATGCACAAGTCGTCCACTCAAGCAAAGTCCAAAGTGCACAAACTGTGTCAATTCGCATCGCTCAGCCACACTACGCGCCCAGACTAAACGGCGCGTACCCCTAGTTTGTTTTGGTGCGATAAAGTGATAATTTCGTTGATAAAGTAGTATAAAAATTGGCAATCTTAACCTTTTTATTCTGATCGGCGTGAATTATTGGCCACCCTACTTGAAGTGCAGATCGATTCACCGGTTAGCTCACTCACCATGTCCAACGCAGGTCTCGAATATTCCGTCAGGACGTCGTCAAGAATTTTTACCGCCTTTTCCTTGATGACAGGAAATCGACTCCCGACATCCAGTGGAAACTTTTCGTTGCCAACATGCTTTATCTCCATCATGACCGCCTTGACACACGTGAGGGAGGGCTTGCGAAACTCGGCTATCAGCGGCTTGACCAAGTCCTCCAGGACCTGCTCCGACACGAGGAAGGGCGGCCTGGGCCCGCTGGCGTTGCGGATCATCATCGTCACGCGCTCCAGGCAGTACAGGTCGCAGGGCACCACGGAGGTGAAGCCAGTTTGCAGTCTGTTGAAGAGGTAGCAGATGTGTGCGCCTCCAATCAGACTGCGAACAACGAATTGATCGGTTAGGAAAATCATGTTCACCCTTAAAAACCTTACGATGTATTTTGAGCATTCATACGTACAAACTAATTTACTTTGTTATGCGAAGAAATAATTCGTAAATTACGAAGTATTTTCTTTGTAAGCTTATGTATGCTCAAAATACTTCGTTCTAACAAACTGCTTTGCTTTGTAAAGCCTGAAATAGTTTGTAAGGTTTTCTCAGTGTTTTAAGTAGTAAGCCTTTAAGCCTGAAGCACTTGCGACACTTGCGTTTCTGGACCATGTGTGGCGTATGCACTGCTCAAAATTGTACAGTTCGGCTTTTTATATAAGCATAACTCACAGTTTTGAGGATTCAGGTGCGGGCTGCCCACCTTCCAGAACTTTCGAAACCTCATTGCAGAAATCTGACAAGACCCTGCTCAAGTATTTCTTCTTGTCCGTAATCACCTCACCACATATTTTCAAATCGTTTTCACATTTGAGTATTTCGTTTTGAACTCTATCCTGGAGGAAAAAAAGTAACATGATTAGAAAGTACATTGTGGAACGCGGACGCTGTGTAGATACGTGTTGTTGCTTGTTACCTTCACTCGAGGCAAGCAAGTTCTGATGTGGTCCAGAAGCAGGTTGCTGAGGGTTTCTGTCAGATAAGGGGTCCCATTCTTACTCAACAAATCAGGGTATTTCTTTTTCAAGAACTTGCGTTCATCCCGAAGCATGTCTTCAATGGACTGAGGAAAATAAGAGCATCAATTAAGAAAGTTGGGTTACAAAGCAGACCCCTTAACCCCGGAAAATCATTGTGCTGTACAAGGGTTTACGCCATATTAGATTTCGAACGTGGTTTCCTAGAAAACCTGATCCTGATTAAGTTTGAAAGTGCACCAAAGCCATGTATCAAAAATTTTCGATTTTTATCTCAAAAACATTTTTAAAAAATAATTATTGGACGCATGGCTAGTAACAGGAGGAAGAGGTAAGTGATGAGATGGCATTTATTTAATAATTCTGTCAATGTTAATAATTAACATTTAAGTTCTTATTTTCCAATTAAATAAATCTATTTGAATTTAGCAGCAAATTAATAGTGCCAGGTTTGCAGTTCATATTACTGTTTGCATGGTACAATACAAATTTGTCGAGCAGGTGAGTAGCTATATAACGTGGATCGGGGTTAGTTTGAAGGTCGCAGCGATTTCACAGTGCCTTGGAACGTGACGCAGCACTGCCAAAAGAATAGCAGCCATTACACAGGCTATTACTCACCATGTCCGTTCTAACTAGCGCAATACTAATTTGAAATGGATATAGGTTCCTCACCTTTTTGTCCACGATTGCTTTTTGAGAACGGTTGACGACACCGATGATGCCTAGTTTTACTGGAATCACCTTTCCGGTGAGCGCTTGGTACGCGTCAGTTCCTGTCAAGTAACAATTAAGCGTTAACACCTTTCTGACTGCCATTTAAAATTTCTATGAATTTTTATGTTGACACAAGAGAAGTCCATCAAAGGTGATCCAAGATAGGGGAGCATGGCACCTCGTGCCACTTTTTGGAACTTGTCGGCAAAGGGTAGATTAATGTACCGTGTGGTTTCTATTTGGTGCTGCTTACGTGTAGTAGCTAACGGTCACGGTCACCCATGACACTGAATGTCATCAGACACTTTTGGTCCCAACGATTTATGCACTTTTAGGCTCGGTGATACATTTTGTTTGACGCCTACTGCAAATTGTACTTTCATTACCCAATTGATCACCTGGCCGACACAAAATTGTTTCACCATACTAACCGTGACTAAATAAATTTGCCTCAGCAATAGGACATAAAAAGTCCCATGACATTCAGTGAGTACGTTAACCAGCGTTAAAAAACACAAACAAAATGAGTCATATTTTTGTACTCTGCATCTGACAGTGAAAGAAAAGACGTCTGGTTTTTCTTTACGGGACACTTGGCAGTAAAAAATTTCTAAGGTTTTCCCAGATTTGCCTCCTTTGAGTGCACCTTTGCACCTCAAACGGCAGTCATCTATTGAAATTCAATAGTTAGTCAATGGGATAGCGGGTAGAACACCCACATGATGTGGCTAGCGCGTCCCTTTACTGGAGCATACCTTCATCCATGAGATCCAATTTGGTGAGCACAGCCAGAGTCCTGGAGCCATCCGGATCAGCTTTCTTCGCTAATTTTAAACCTTCGTTGGCGGCCATGTCCATGTTCGCGGGAACCACAGCGAGTATGATGCTCAGTGGATTGTTTATGTACAAAGACAGAAGTTCCCGGATTTGTTTTTCAATGTCAGAAGGCTGACCCTCCACTGGCACCTTATATGAAGACAAATAAATCACGAAGCGTTAGGAGCATTCCACGATCATGATCCACAACATACTTGCTCAGATTAGTACTTAAAAATGCAACTACACTTCAGCGAGCGTGTGCTCAGATGAGTACACACTTTCATCTGCATTCATTGCCAGGTGTGCCAGTGTGTACTCATCTGAGGCCACTATCGTAGGAGCGTACTCGTGGGTACACTCCAAAGAGAGAGTACTGAGTACATTGTTGCGCAGAATAAGTCACTATTTATTTCTTACAGCTCTTACAAGACCACTCTCTCTCTCTCTCTCTCTCTCTCTCTCAAGAAAGTTTGGCCCTGCTGGGGTGCATATATGTAAGTTACCTTTATCATACCAGGTAGGTCAACAAGAGTGAGATTCGGTACTCTTGGAGAGAAGACTTTTAAGGTGATCTTGTCATGAGATATGTTTTTATTCACTCCGGCAAGCCTGATCGTCTCTTTCTCGATTTCACTCCTGATGTCTGTCATCTCAAAGATCTGCCCATCAGCGTGGAGGAATTCTCCCCATTGTTCAATATCAGTAGTGCCTGGAAGGAAAAAATGAGTAGTTCAACATTAGAATCACTCTCATTCCAGCAACGCGACATCACGTTGAAACGAATGTGACAAAATGTCACGTGTCTTTGAGCTATGTGTCACATTCTTTTTGACGCGAATCGGCAATAATTTAGCATTTTTACGTTGGAACGAATGTGACGCAATGCTAATAAGAACGTGACATTGTGTCTCATTCGTTTGAACGTGATGTCACGTTCCTGGAATGAGAGTAATACGGAGTGATAGCTAAGTCAGCGGTTCCCAACCTTTTTCGGTTCGCGACCCCAAATTTGATACAAAATATTTCCGCGACCCCCAGGAAAAATTTCGCGACCCCACGCGACCCCTCCTTTAGCATGTCTTTGATACAAAGTGCGGTAATCCACCTTAGTTTGGGAGCAGTATTGCCACAAAGTTGATCAAAACGTTCACAAATGTCTTTGAAAAATCGTGTTTTGGGCCGACTTTAAGCAACCTTTGCGTCTGATCCGAGGGGGTATTTCGTCCTCCCTCAACGGGCATTTGGTCTTTGGACCTTCCTTTAACATGCCTTTGTTACGGAGTGCGATTATCGGCCTTAGTTTGGGAGCAGTATTGTCTCAAAGTGGATCAAAATGGCATTAAAAGGCATTTTATACTGTTTTCATCAACTTTGAGACAATACTGCTCCCAAACTAAGGCCGATAATCGCACTCCGTAACAAAGGCATGCTAAAGGAAGGTCCAAAGACCAAATGCCCGCTGAGGGAGGACGAAATACCGCCTCGGATCAGACGCAGTTGCTGCTCAAAGTCGGCCTAAAACACGAGTTTTTAAAGGCATTTTCGACCGTTTTGAATTCTGCCAGCCGGGAAACAGCCGCGACCCCAGGCGACCCCAACCACCTCGCCGCGACCCTTCGAAATTTTTTCGCGACCCCATTTGGGGTCGCGACCCCAAGGTTGGGAACCGCTGAGCTAAGTGTTGTAAAAACAAAAGGTCGCTGAAAATTGTTTTAATTCACTGTCTGCACTGAAAATCTATGTATGTACTCAGTACACACTTAATTGCTCTATAAGTGTACTCAGCACACACTTAATTGATCTGTGTGTGTACTCACTCAGTACACACTTATGTTTTCAGTGTGCATGTACGTGCCCTGCCTTACCATGTCCTTCTCTATCCGGAATGGAGCCGACTCACCTTTAGAGTCACGGCGTGCGTCTGTCATGGGGCAGGTGATCAGCTGGAGGATGAGCGGACATCGCGTGACCATCCCAGTGCCTCGTGGTAAGAACGACTGCTGCACTATTGCCTCCAAAACGGAAGACTTTCCGGCACTCTGAATGGACATGGAAATCGTAATTTGCCCATTTCTTTGAAGCAGTACGGTACGAGCACTGCAAAGCCGGTGGTAAGTTTGCTTGCCACAAATTCGGCAAGCCGTTTTGAATGCCAAAAAAAAACACTGCAAAGCCGGTGGTATACTCTCAAATTCGTATTGACTTTTTGTCTCTCCATTATTGACATTTTGTCCTTTGCTTACGTAGTTTTTTAAACAGCAATAAAATGTAGTATTTCCTTTGTAACCATGTACAATATTGTTCACTATAAAGACTAAATTGACATCAATTATTGACTATTTTTAAGTCAATTGCGTATTGACTCTTTGTCAATAGCAAATTGACTTCATGTCAATATAACGAACAAAATCCTACATAAATATTGAGGAAATAGTACTTTTCATTGCTGTTTAAAATACTCTTTAACAAAGGACAAAAAGTCAATAACAGTCTGAGAGTATAAGTTTGCTTGCCACAAATTTGGCAAGCCGTTTTGAATGCCAAAAAAAATGGCAAGCTTGGCCCGGAAATAACACCCAGCTTGCCAAAATTTGGCAAGCTTATGAAGATTTCCGACCAAAGCTTGCCAAATTTTGGCATTTTAAACGGCTTGCCAAATTTGTGGCAAGCAATCTTACCACTGGCTTTGCAGTGAGATTTAAATGTCCGAAGATCACTGCTCGGACACAAGTTCGGACACAAGGAAACAGTTTGGTTTCACAAAAAAATTCAGTCGAAAAGTGACAAGCCTTGTGATTCGCGCCTTTTACTGGCGTGACAACACTACTTATCCAAGTGTGTACTAGTCCAAGGAAAGTGTCTCTTAAAAACTATTTCTTTTGAAAATTTCAAATTTATTAAAGAAACTTGACAGGGCCGTGCACTTTTTACTTATTTGGGGGTTTCAACGTTGTTCTTTTCTTCTCCTCACCTGAATACCAACGACGACTATTTGCGGAAGTTCAATAGGATCCTCTCTCAGCAACCGGAACTGGTCCTGAATTGTATTAAATTTGGTAATCAACGTCTCCATTGTGTCCTGCAACCCAAAAGAAACCAAAGTTAAGTGCAAGATGAAGCCCAGTTGAGAATGTTCAATTCTCATCAATCTGCTGGAAGGGGCTTCTAGTACTGGAGGCGGGCGCGAGGTGAAAGGGGGGAGGGGGAGGGGTAGAGGTAACACCGCGCCCGGCTGGCAGCGCCGGGCCGGAGGAGGGGGGAACGGAGTGGTGCGGCCGGAGTGCAGACACAAAACAACCGGTCCCGGTAGACTGTCGCCCCGGCCCCGGCCCGAAGACGGCCACGAGTAACCGAAATCCTTTTGAACGAAACGGAAATCGGGAGGAAGGAGACGATAGTATCTTCCCGAGAGACGATTGGGAACCAACGAAGGTGTCCGTGGGGAAAATGTTGCCGAAATAACTGAACTACCAATAACAACTTCAAGAATTTACGAAGGTTCTGTCGGCACCATTTCTCCTCAGACACAGTCGTCAACTCCGGAGATTAGTTCTGACAGTGTACTTAACATTACACTGTGAGAAAAAAGTACGGAAAAAGTAAGGAACATACGAGGGGGAAATCACTCTTAAAAACTGTGACCCGACTACTCCCTATTACGTTCTATTACGCTATTACAGAAGGCTTATTACGCTCGGAAATTTCCAGATTTAGACTAAAATCGGACTCTAAATAGGAAAACTTTTACAAATTTTGGCTATTACGCTATTACTATTACGCGTAATACTAGGAATCGGCGACCCGACTATTACGCGAGTGATTTCCCCCTCGGGAACATATCTGGTCAATAATTTGCCTGGACCGTCCGTACTTGCCAACTTCGGAACGTTCCGTACTTTTTTTCCGTACCCATTTACATGGGTTCATATGGAGCAAGTACGGAAAGTTCCGTACTTTTCTCCGTACTTCCGTACTATATTTTTCTGTGCCATTTCCGTACAAAAGGACGAAATTTTTTACAGTGTATCCCCCAGGATGCTTTGGTTCCACCCACCTTCTTGGGTGCAGGCAGGCCTCTGGAAAAGATGAACCCAGCCGGCGCGTCCCCGTGGCCTTGGCTGCCCTCGACGCGTCCCGCCTCACTTCACTGGCGCGGCTGGAAATAACCCGACGCCCGCGCGCTGCGAGCTCTGCGTCGCGACTGCCGGCCCGCCCAGCCCAGGGCCCAGGCCCGGCCGGCTTGCTGTACGACCGTCTGGCGCGCCGGTCGCCGGGCCGCGGAGAATACATAACATACTCCTCTTGAGGTCAGTGGCTCAGACGGAGTGACGGAGGAGCCCGGGGAGGGGACAAGTGGAAGGGGGAAGCCTGCACTCAACCAAAAATGTCCTGTAAATGCCGTTAATTTATTACCAGTTTTCACTGTAGGTCAATTCACAGCGTTTACTGTGATCTGCTCACGGGATTCACTGTGATCTTGTTCGCGGTGTTCACTGTGATCTGGTCCCCAGTAAACACTGTGAGTTTGACGCCGCTAAGCACCGAAGTACAGCAAATCAGGCTCCAATTCACGGCGTTTACTGTGGCCAGATCACAGTGAACACTGTAACCGAGATCACAGTGAACGCCGTGAACTAGTTCACAGCAAACGCCGTGAATTGCATAACAGCAAACATTGGTAATAAATTAACGGCGTTGACAGGACATTTTTTGTAGAGTGTGGGCAGGGGGCAGAAAGAGAAATATTGAGGAGGCTGAGGACGGAACGTGCCTGCATTGCTGTTGTCTTCTCCGGTGACTCAAATATAAACACATAGTACAAGATCACTTATATTTCAACTTATTTAATTGGCTGAGCGATAGCGAAGCCCTTGCCGTGTTTGGGCGCGCTGAAAAGTGACGGTCGTGCGTCTGTCTGTCTGTCTGTCTTTGTACTCACCAACGATTCTCAGCAACTACAGTGGCTATAGTTTCAAGATTTCGTATTTAACGTCGCCTTAGTCCCCCCCAACACGAGTTTGTTTCAAATCGTTTTTTATAGTTTGAAATATTAAAAACATACTTTTGAATCAGGTTATTAGCATGGTTAGGTTGGCAGCACTCAGCACTCACGAATTTCTCATACCTGCGGCCGCGGCTCTCAAATACGGGACAGAAGAAAATAAGCAAAAAAACCAAAAATAACGAGCAGAAGGGTTTGGAAATGAGATCGGCCATAGTTTTTCCACATTCTAGAATGATCAAAACCCTTTTTGAGTATCAACACAGCGAAATATGGAGAATGGCAGTGAAAATGATTTACGTGTTTCGTTCCCCCTCCCCCCTCCCCCCTTTTGAGGGGAATCTTCTTCAGGTCAGTGCACTTTGACAGAGCAGTGTAAAAAAAATGTTTTTATTTTGACCTTTTGTATTGTGGGCATCTACTTGTTTCATTTTTTATAGTGTCATCCTCTTTTTTTTTTAAATTTCATAGAAGGAAATCAGGGAAATGCAAATAACTTGTGTTGAAATTAGCAGGCATACTTAGTTTTGGGCTCGAGAAATACATTCTATTGCAATGCTGCAAGCTGACAAAGTGCAAAAGTACTAACATGTGTTTATTAATAGAATCAATGTATGGTTGTGTATATTTAATCCTAATAGAGTTTGAATTGATATTGGGTTCAAAGAGACGACTCAGGTTTTGAGCGGTGAGTGAATTAGTGAATGGATTTAATGAGACGATTCCTTTCACTTCACTGAAGTTAATATAACTGGTACTACTCAGTATTGCATACCTGAGTAAGATAAATTGTGTCGGTTCATTAAGCCCTGGGTAGCCTTGGCTTGGACTCTATATGACGAATCACTGGATTTGACAATAATTGGTCCCCGTTAAATGGTTCAGATCAGCCTACCCTAAAATGACTCTCTTAATATTAACTGTGATAACGTATGCCAATCAATATTGTTTTATTCACTGGTTCACAATGAAAGAATGACAAAAAGTTTTATAGATATTACTTATAAAATTGAGAATTCATTAGTTAAGAAAAAAGAGATATCGAATAGTGACCCAATCATACGAGTAACCAATTAAGCGATTCAATGCTGGCAATTGAATGTTACTCGACTGAGGGATTCACATTGGTGTGGCATCAGGGAATTGGTGATGACAGAGGGTGCTTCATGAAGACAGTGTAGGAATGTACAGAAATTGAGTCTAGATAGTTGTTTGTACATTTCAGTGTACTAGTCACAAAAGCTACATTTATTTCAATGCCAAACCTACACTTTCACCTAGAGCTACGCAATTTGGGGCGAAACTTTCTAATTTGAGAGTCATGCGTTTCCCTGCAGTTTTCAGTGCGCTGACTTCAATATTGACTTCTAAATTTTCCCCAGACCCCAAAAATTTTAAACCCATTTTTGGGGCAAATTTTTTTAAATTTAATTGCACATTGATTCTTGCAGTTTTTTGAGTGCTGAAGCAAAAATCACTTCCATTTTGACATCAGACTTATATTTTCATCCGAAACGAGGTCATTTTTGGGCCAAAATTTTCAAGTCGAGTCTTATATTGTTTTCCCGCAGTTTTTTGGGGTGCTGAACTCAAAAATGACTTCCAAAAATTTTTCCCCGACTCACACTTACCCGAATTTTTACCAATTTTTGGGCCAAAATTTTTAAAACGAGTTTGACATTGATCCCAGCAGTTTTTGGGGTGCTGATAACGAAAATCACTCTCATTTCGACTCCAGATTTATTTTTCATCCCCAATTAGGTCATTTTGGACCAAAATTTTCAAGTCGAGTTTTATATTGTTTCCTGCAGTTTTTGGTGTGCTGAACTCAAAAAAGACCTTCAAAAATTTTTCCCCGACTCACATTTAACCGAATTTTAACCAATTTTGGACCAAAATTTTTTAAAAGAGTTTGGCATTGATCCCAACAGTTTTTGGTGTTCTGATAACGAAAATCACTCTCATTTCGATCCAGATTTTTATTTTTATCCCAATTAGGTCTTTTTGGGCCAAAAATTTTTAAGTCGAGTTTTATATTGTTTCCTGCAGTTTTTTGGGGTTTCTGAACTCAAAAAGACCTTAAACTTTTTTCCCGACTCACATTTAACCGAATTTTAACCCAATTTGGACCAAAATTTTTTAAACGAGTTTTGGGATTGATCCCAGCAGTTTTTTTGGGGTTCTGATAACGAAAATCACTTCCTTTTGTACCCCTGGTCTAAAGTTCACTCAATATGAGTCCTTAAGATGCACATTTCGTCTTCTCAAGCAAAGTCCAAAGTGCACAAACCATGTCAATTCGCATCGCTCAGCCACACTACGCGCCCAGACTAAACGGCGCGTACCCCTAGTTATAAATAACCAAGACATTCCTTTGAATTTCAAGCCGGCGCTTTTGCCGTGGCACTTTACAGTGTCAGCCGTCGCGGCCACCGTGTACGGACCAGCGTGCTGCGGGATGGGCCGGTGGCCTACCTTGCCCCTGTGATGAAAACAGGGGCCACGTAGGCCACCATCTCCACACCAGTGTATAGCTGGAAGGACCGATGGCCTAGGGTCAGGGCGGGGAAGAACTGGACACCCCATATTTTACTTCAAATACCGTAGGCACAGGAAAAACTACTATCAAAAGTTGTTCCGTCACATCAGCGGTTCATTACACGACAGGTGTCAGGCCAGTACATACGGCATTTGAAGTCAAATGTGGGGTGTCCAGTTCTTCCCCTGTCCAGTTTTTCCCCGCCCTGACCCTACCTCGCAGGCGCTTAAGAGCGCTCAAGACGGGCGGCCGCTGAAATGCGCGCTAAACCCCCGTTTAAAAATGATAACACCCAAAGTAGTTCCGAAGTTGGAGGGACTTTGGGTGCACCCGATCGGGATCGGGCGACCCCGAAATCCTTCCGGCGGGGTCTTTCGAATTTTACGTAATAATGACCAAAATCCGCAAGTGTTTGAATGGACTACTGGTATTCGCCCAAATCGGGTGTCCGTCTGACAGTTTACTCTTGGCTTCAGTTGGAATGACTAATCCCATTTAAGAAAAGTCACTTTGTGGTACGACCGCCTCCGATCGTCCTGATAATTTGTGGGCATGTTATCAACCTCAAAAGACTACAAAAGCGAAAATATTATGTCCGGCAAAAATTTATTGGCTGAGTTATAGCCCTGCAAAGTTACACAAACATGAATTTGGGTATTTTGCCTCATGCAATCAATTTTCGCACCAAGTGGCTGAGACAAGCGTCCCGTTACGTAAAATTGTCGAAGGAACAAGATTTAACCCACAGATCGGACCTGCGGCCAATATTTCTTGACGATATCGCCTAAAAACCACTAAAAATGGACTAAAATAGCACATTTGTCTTGGGATTTTCGGGATATCATAATTTAGTTGGCCCTTGAGTGTCTGGAATCGATGGAAAAAATCGTCCTGAATCCAATGAGCACCCGCCCACATTTGTATCTCTAGCCGTTTAGAAGTAAGGCGCTCCAAAGCTTGATTTATAGGAAATTTCGCGTCGTCTAAGCGCTAAAGCATAGCCAAAAACGCGACTTTTCCCAAAAATCGAGCTTTAGAGCGCCATAACTTCGAAACGGCTAGAGATACAAATGTGGGCGGGTGCTCATTGGATTCAGAACGGTTTTTTCTATCGGTTCAAGACACTCAAGGGCCAACAAAACCACAATATCCCGAATATCCCAAGACAAATGTGCTTTTTTAATCCATTTTTAGTGGTTTTTAGGCCATACCGTCAAGAAATATTGGCCGCAGGTCCGATCTGTGGGCTAAATCTTGTTCCTTGGACAATTTTACGTAACGGGACGCTTGTCTCAGCCACTTGGTGCGAAAATTGATTGCAGGAGGCAAAATACCCAAATTCATGTTTGTGCAACTTTGCTGGGCTATGACTCAGCCAATAAATTTTTGCCGGACATAATATTTTGGCTTCTGTAGTCTTTTGAGGTTGATAACATGCCCACAAAACATCAGGACGATCGGAGGGGGTCGTACCACTAAGTGTCTTTTCTTAAATGGGATTACTCAATACAAAAAGGACTTGAGCCAGGTTTCGTCCAGCTCCGCAGTGGCATAAACTTGAGTACATGCAATTTAAAGAAGTAGATCAAGTAAGGATCAAGTAGAAGAAATACTTTAAAAAAATATTGACATGATAGCACCAGACTTGCGCCTTTCATGGAATATATGTCTGCATGGGAGATTGTCCACACATGCAGACATTTATACGATCAATCATCGGCGTCATAATGCTCAATCTCCTCTTGCGTCACCTCAGCTTGATACTCCCAGAACTATTCAGAACTATCCTAATTGCAGAGGTACCTTAAAGTGTTCACGAAGTATCTTCACTGCATATCAGAGAATCTCAATATACCTGAGAGACAATGTCCACGTATTTATATAAGAATAAAACTTTAACACAAGCACTTCGAAGAGTAATTTTATGAAGTATGTTGGCGTCACGCACTTCGAGAAAATACCGCTTTTCACGTGATGTGCAGTTAGGATAGTTCTGAATTGACACGAAAAGTAAGGATTGTCTTAGCTCTGCTCTGACAGTTAAAATTGTCTTGGATCTACCCTGGCACTTAAGTTTATTCTATTAGGACGCATCGAAGTTTGCTTGAAGTTGTCTTGAACACTGTTGGAGAAAACGTCTTCTTCCTTGTTTTTCTTTTTACTAACTCCAGTAAGCCCTCTACAGCCTCTGCAAGAGTTTAGTTCTTGTTCAAAATCTGGAAAGTACACTAAAGGATTAACCGAGTTTCAAGATAGGCAAGGTAGGTGTACGCCAGACCGTGTCTTGTCGTGACAGGCTTCGCGATGCTACGCCAGTTCCGACAACCCACGCATGGCGTTTACACCTACCTTGGCCTACGGTGCTGGCCTGCCTTTGGCAGACTCTCTCGCCTCAGATAGCCTCTAAGAGAGACCTAATCGCACGTCAAAGCAGCATTTGGATCCAACTTTTATGCTGGTGCCCCCCTTTCGAGTACGGGGCGACGAGGTTGGTTCGCTGGTCAAACTGCGTGACATTTTTGATTTGACACCTCAAAAATTCTCGCCAACTTTTGTCCCGATAAGACTCGAACCTGTGTCGCGGAGGTCGAAATGAATTCCATTTTCATTTTCAGCACCCTCCTAAACATATGAAACGATGTAAAACTTAAAACGACAACACAAGTCAGTAAAAAGTTGGGTTTCTTTTGCCGTTTTAAAAAGATTGTTTTGGCTGTTATGACCTCATGGATTGAGGTGGAAAGCTGAATTTTGGTGTGTGGTGAGCCAAGAATAGGGTACTTTCGTAGATCCTGAACCGGAAGCACACAGACGCCATGTTGACGGAAGTAGATCAAAACTTGACATGGGAAATGGACGATAGTCAAACGTATCAGCCACACTTGAACATTAACAATCGTTCAATACTTATTTTGCAGTGCATGCGTGTTTCGCGAGCAACATTTCTACAGCTCGGCTATAGTTTTACAACCGAAGAGAGGTTAGTTTCCGGCCAGTATGACGTCTGCTTGCTTCCGGTTCAGGATCTACGAAAGTACCCTATACAACACACCCAACGACCCTTCAAAATATCAGCCAGATAGGCCGAGCCGTTAAGGAGGAGTAGTGTACACACACGCAGACTGATAGCAGACGGACGAAACTTTTCAACCCCACTGGAGTAACGGGCTTCGCTACTTCGCTATCGCTCAGCCAATAATCTAGCAACTGTGAAACGATAAACAGACGAAACCATTAACCCTTTCTGTCTTTCCGTTGAGATTCTCCACTCTGTTGGTTGTTGTGTTGCCATAGTTCATTGAGGTTCTTTTGTCCTATTCGCACGAAGCTTGGCAACAGTTCAACCAGAATTTATCAAAATATTCACAAATTTCATTATGTGCTGCATCTTTTAGTTCTTCAACCAACTGTTGAACCTCAGCATAAAAAATAGTACGCCTCATCGTCTTCAAGATTGTCTGGGTCTCCTTGCTCTCCTTGGAAGCCTTTTCCTTGAATGGTTTGAAGACATGGCAATATCAAAGCTGTGTCTGGGCGTTAGGAAAACACATCAGCAATAGACTATTCTAGTCGTCGCCGACTGAAGAACAAGAAGAATCACAAAACCGGAAATGGCGCCGGCAACTTAACCTCACTCACCCGTCCGAGTACATCATTAATAAAGTTTTTCGATTCGACACTCTTTCAAAATCAATTAAGCTTGTGTCAAATACTTTTTGGCAAAGGAAAGAAATATATTTGTTAGCATAACTCCCTTAAAACAGGCTCACTACCAACTCCCGATCTTCTCTATTTCCGGTTTTGTGATTCTTCTTGTTCTTCAGTCGGCGACGACTAGAATAGTCTATTGCAGCAATTTCAGATGGATATTTGTCCACCACAATAGTTAAAACTTGACTAGCTGCCTCCTCCCCTATGGACGTTCGGAAGGATTTTAAGACATCCGTTACATTGGTCAGCTGTTCATTCGTTAGAAACGCATAGCCTCCTGATCGTGTAGCTCCAGCTCCGTCCACTACTACTGTCATGACACAGCGGCATTCTAATCTTACTGGTCTTGTGTGTATGGTCCATAAGAATGACCTTGCCAAATCTGTTTACATTTTCTCTCATCTTGCTGGTTTGAATGAAAATGTATTTCAGATTTTCTTTCACGGCAGGCTTATCAACAGCTAGGTCTTCCACACTATCATCATTGTCACTCACAGAAACATACGAATAACATAGGTCAAATTTCATTGTAAGACATTTAGAGTGTATGCTGTAAAAGTTAAAGCAGCTTCATGAACTTAAAATATCTGCACGAGCCAAAGTAATTTGAATTTGCAGGTGGGGTTTGCGGCGTTTGATTCGGAATGATTAATAGAAAAAAATAGATATACTATAAAGTTGGGCCAAAATGTGTTGATTTTCACTGGTGTCCCACAAATCCTGTGTCCCCAAACATTGAATGCGGTTGACCCTGGGCAATTTGCCCCCTCCGTCTTTCACCATCTTCACGTTGTAGCGAAGTATACTTACATCGGGGCTTGTCTCCATGGTCACTCAAGCAGGCGAAGACGCAGCAAGAAGAGACTCGCAGATCAATGAGCGCACGTTCCACGGGGTGCACCCTGTCTTTTGCCTTAATTTTCTTTCCTATATAGATATGAGCTCCAGGGTCTTCGTCCGAAATGTTCGAAAGGGCTTCTAGTCAGGGCTGTAAGCGGTTGAACCTTGCACCCTCTGACCCCGGTATGGCGCTTTGCACGAGTGTTCTAGAGACCCAAAATAACGATTTGAGAGTTGGAGGCACCCTGGGGAACGCTGCAGGGACCGGTGGGAAGCAAAAATTTACTTTTTGCAGAAAAAATTCCTATTTGACGCCTAAAAATTACCGGAAATCGCCGCTGCATGCGTATATCGTGTCAAATGTTGACCCATTTCTGTCTTCCTGCCTTTACAAATTTTGCTTCAACATGGACCTTCACTTACCAAGACGTAGAAGAGTGCCATATTGTCCTTGTGGAAATATCTTTGAGAATTGTGTACACCTAAATTAGCGTGAATGTCTTTGAGGTTGCTCAGAGTTCCATGTCATTTCTTTTGATGAATGTTAGAGTTGTTGCTTCTTTTCTCGGGCCGTTCCCTTATCGAAACTGACACAGTTGACTCAAAACGCATCCTAAGAGAAGGATCATCATAATTGTTTGTGCTGCGCGAGAAATATTGTTGGCTGAGCGATAGCGAAGCCTGTTACTCCGACATCGCGAAGCCTGTTACGACAAGACGCGGTCTGGCGTAAACCTTCCTTGTAATGTAAGCTCTGAGGGTAGGTAACTGAAGAGAAGACGTAGATGTTTACTGAACACGGGCGTGTTGCTGATTAAAGTAAAATGAAAGAGTTTGACCCCTACCACGCCAGAAAGCTGATAACAATATTTCTCGCGCAGCAAAAACATTATGATACTTCTCTTAGGGGGCGCTTCGTGCCAACTGTGTCAGTTTCAATGAGTGTTCGGCCCCAGCAAACAAGCATCAACCCCGACACACATCACGAGAAATGACTTTGGACTTTCAGCAACCTCAAAGACATTGTAGCTAATTTTGGTGTGCTCATTAGTGAGAGATATTTCCTCAATGACATAATGACACTCTTTTACGTCTTGGTTACTGAAGCTCGATGATGAAGCAGAATTTGTAAAGCTAAAAAGACAGGAAAGGGTCCACATATGACGAGATATACGCATGCAGCGGCGATTTCGGGAAATTGTAAGGCGTTTCATACGAATTTTCCTACAAAAAGTAGATTTTCACTTCCCAGCGGTCCCTGCAGCGTTTCCCAGAGTGCCTCCAACTCTAAAATCGTTATTTTGGGTCTCTAGAACACCCGTGCAAAGCGCCAGACCGGGGTCAAAAAGTGCAAGGTTGGTTCCAAATCTGTCGCTTACAGCCCTGACTATTCAATCAGAAGCTGCTTCTTCCCTTGCATGTCCCTGCACGGTAAAAACGGAACCTGGGTTTCCCAGGAGGCCAATGGTGAAGGCATGGACGATTTCCAGGGAGTTCCTGGGAAAACCAGGAACAGTTTCCACCGTGTGAGCTTGAGCTTTCCACTTTTGTCTGACGCAAAGAATAAAAGAGATGGATTAACAGGGCTTATTATGAGTAGGCTTTGTTTTATCATTGACCTAAAATGGAAAAAGTTGCCTACTCGAGATTGGAGAAGTCCCCGGGAGTTACGTATCCAGAACTGGAGCTGTTGCGCATAAGAAAGCGAACCACAGCAGGAATTTCCTGTTCTCGCGTAGAATGCCAAAGTTTTCCTTAGTCAATTCATGGTTTTCATGGCATTTATTGATATCATTAAATCTCAGCTTTGTTTTGACTGCAATAAGATGATCAAACGCTGGGCAGTCAAGCTGGAATGTACTAAAAATAATTCTCTGGGAATCACAATTTTTTTTAAATTTAAATTTTACGAAACACAGCACAACACTTTTGACTAAGACACCATTTTTGTCAGGGGCTTGAGAAATTAAAGGTCATGTTTCATAGTCTGCTAATTGATAATTCGGGGCCGCTTTCATAAGTCAGCCAAGATCTCTGAAAATTTTGGAACGCTTCCCTTTTATTAAAACTTTGAACTTCCAATACATAACATATATATCACAACCTCTGTATATTTTGTGAGTCTAAATTTTGCTAAATTTTGGCTGGGCATTCCAAAAAAAAAAGCGAAACTGACATACTTAGTTACGGGAAAATACATAAACACCCTGAAACCTGTATGTACTCACGACTGAATTGGACGAACTCCAATTCCCGTTCCAGTTCTCTTTCCACCAGGCCCACATACAAATTTAACATTTGGGTACTTCAGACTGGTCTTGTACAGGTCAGTCCGGCCACCCGCTTCCCATTGATATTTTCGATGCGACTCGAAGTACCGGTAACCCACTTCGCCAGGTTCTTCTTCTCATATGCCTCGCGACACTTTATAAACTCGGCAAAGGAGTCAAACTCGTGTTTTTTTTTTTGTAGGAGCGACACGCCTAGACCTCTCTGGTTGTCAATAAACCTCGCAACCGGGACGAATACCTTTTGCGCCAACGACTTTTTAGCGCCATTATCAAACGGTGATCGTACTACCAACGTTACCACATAAAATCCACAACAAGGAAAACTTCTGCACCAGTGTGCCTCTAATAAGTTGCTATCACATGTAATTACGTAGAAAAAAATTTATCTAGATTCTTTATGCGCCTTGGACTGATTCTATAATCTTCAAAGAACCTTCGAGGGCTGTTACCGGTTGGTTTTATTGCACCTGCGTTTAGGCGGTTGGTGATCTAATATTGCACCTGCGTTCTTCCTCATCTGCAATTACAACTTCACGGTCAACTTCAACAAATAAATCTTGTGTTTCCTTCTCAGTAGTTAATAAATTTGTCAAGTGAACCATTTCCAAGTGGGATCACAGCATTCCAATGGAACAAGTGATCCAGGTGAGGTGATTTTGTCCCAGCAGGCTCTTACCTTGATGTCTCATGTCTCTAGATGCCTCCTGTAGTTCATGACTTTCCACTATCCATGAAGAGCCTTTTGCATAAGCAGTGCAAATTCTGTCTTTCGAAGATTAACCACATACTAAGCACTGTGGCATTCCCTTTTTTTCACCATTCAGATTTAAAACCAAAACCACCTCTGGGTTTTTAAGGGCAACTTTTTGTGAAGATATTACATTTAGTTTATGTACTTGACTTTGGATAGTTGCCTGCAACATGGTTTTTATTTTATTTCCATCCGTCTCTTTGGTTTTGTTTATTTTAGCAGGGCTTCTGCTCCCCTCAGATTTTCTTTGGATTGCAGTTGCAACTTAATTCTTTGATTTCTCTCTTGACACTATCCCTCTGTTGTTGCTGCTTGTTGGCACAGTAGCCTTGGATTCCCTGCGACCGTGTTTTGTCCCCAGGAATTTTGAGAAAGCTGCTGGGGTTATGTGCATATTTTTCTTCTCCCTGAAGAGAGTATGACAAAAACCATAATGTACCGTGTGCCATATCAGTATAAATCACATTACAAAATAATTTCATACCTAATCTGTTTTGTTACCGAGTACAGTCTTCACTTCATTCTTGCCATCACTTGCGTTCAGAGACTCAATAATGGCGCCGAACACCAATTTTCTTCCCACACTTGTTCTTTCCCTTGTCATCCTTCAATTTCTTCACTTTTTTTTTCGATATTACGCTTCTGAAGACGACCTATCATTAATTGTCAGAAAATCAAAGTGAAGAAACGAAGACTTACTCCATTTCGGCCAATTTCTGCTTCACAAGTTTGTGGTTACTCTTCAGGGGCTCGTCTTCTTTTCCGATTATGACCATTGCTTCAGCGAGGATGGCTTTGGTGATAGATCGAGGGGCGTGTCGCTGTTTTTTGGTCAAAAACCTCGCACACTGTATTCCAGTGCGCGTCGCACTTGCCATCATCAAGAATCCGTTGAGATGCTCCACCCGACGGCACGCGCCGAACAAGCCATCTTTCTGAGCCACAAGCTGCTGCTTGTGCTCAGCGTCCATGTGCTCCCACAAGCTCCTTCGTTTTCAGATCTAGAGATTTCTGTTTCTTTCCCTGATAATGCAAACATTTGTGATGAGAAAGGGAAAACAGATACAGGTGGTATAACACCTCCAACAATATATGTGGCTTACCCCTTATGCTCCTCTGCTTCGTTGAATGTCTGGACGGCTACTTCTGACATACTGAATCGTTTAGGAGCTTTCGGCCTACATGCCTGCACCTTCATTTCAAGCTCCTCCCTTGTTGCTGAAAATTATACAAGATAAATCGTATTTTTAAAGCTAACCAAAGAAAGAGATTTGTTTTAGCGGGCCAAAACATAATTGCAATAGGCATCATGTTGACAGGCAAACCAGTAGGAATCCTAGACAGGGTATCAGGAGCTAGCAGAAATTGTGCTTTCCTGTGGACAATTGTATAATTGTAGCCTTGTAACATACAAGCCCAATGTTGGAGCCTGTGTCCCGTTCTGACGGGTAAACCTTTGTCAGGATGCAAGATACGCTGAATAGCAGCATTATCAGTGATAATTAAGGGAGGGTGGGGCAGTTTGAAACAGAATTTGGAATTTTGTTATTATAATCGTACTGTTGGTCTATATGCTGCGTGTTTGCACTAGATTAAGAGAATGACTCATTATCTAGACTAGAAAACGCCCGCAGACGCTTACAAGTTCGTTCAACGTTAATAATAAGGTGAAACTCCAACCCTTGCATCTGTTTCAAACTGCCCCAGGCCGGGGCAGTTTGAAACAGCGATGGGGCAGTTTGAAACAGCTGTATGGAAGTCAACACGGGCCAAGAAGATCCGCGTACACAACTCCAATAGATTCAAATAGACTCAAATGGACGTTGCCATGCAAGTGCTGACAATTTTGACGAACTTTTCAACATTTTTAATAATAATTTAAAAGCCAAAAACGCACATTTTTCAAAATGCGAATTTTTTGAAAATGCGTATGGCCAAGCGTATGGCAATGGATTCGTATCAGAGAGACGAACAAAAGTTGTAAACACACATTACTGTTTTGGAGTTGAAATAAAGGCCTTTTTCTGCCCGCAAAGTTTACAACATGCAATAGTCTATAAATGTTGCATTTTGATGCAAGTCACGGGTCAAACATACAACGTCTCTATTGATGCCATCTGGAATGACGAACTTCCATCATTATGCTCGCTTTGGCGCCTCTTTTACTGTAGGCTCTTTAGCCACAGGCGGTGGAGGTCGCGCGCGCCGCCCGGGTAGGCATAGGCGCTGGGCCTCACGGAAAAAAGCTGTACGTCATGACCAGATATTGAGCTTTTGCACAGTTGTAGTATGTACGTACAGTTACA